>NC_062232.1:80914516-81146569 GCF_902686445.1 Sciurus carolinensis
AAAAAACCCCCAAATAATCTGATTTATAAATGGGCAAAAGAACTAAAGAGACACTCCTCAAAAGAAGAAATACAAATGGCCAACAGATACATGAAAAAAATTCAACATCTCTAGCACTCAGAGAAATGCAAATCAAAACTATATTGCCTTTCATCTCTGGTTAGAATGGCAACCATCAATAATATAAATAATAATAAATGCTGGTGAGTAGCTGGGGCTGTGGTTCAGTGGTAAAGCCCCTGCCTAGCATGTGTGAGGCACTGGGTTCAAACCTGAGAACCACATAAAAATAAATAAATAAAATAAAGGAATTGTGTCCATCTACAACTAAAAAGTATTTTTAAAAAATAAACAAATGCTGGTGAGGATGTGGGGAATAAGATACACTCACACTGTTGATGGGACTAAAAATTAGTACAAACACTTTGGAAAGCATTATGGAGAATTTTCAGAAACTTGGAATGGAGCCATCATAGGCTATTGCTCTCCTACATATTTATCAAAAAAAAAAAAAAACAACTAAAATCAACATAGTGTAGTGATACAGCCACATCATTGGTTATAGCATGTATTTCCTTTCCTTCCTCCACAGTTTTTCACCCTGTCTCTATTATCTTATTCTGATCAGTCCATTGTGCCTGTGGGAAGTTGATTCTGTGGTGGACAGTGAGCAGCATGCACAGTTATGTCTGTTCAGCAAATTGAAGACTCATGCAATCAGTGGGTTTCTAATAAAGGCCAAAATGAGAACTATAGGATCTGAAATTACTTTGTTTAGCGTTTCAACTTGTATCATTTTCCTGTCACAATGATTTTTTAAAACGCAATATAGAGTGTAGCTGCTTTTCAGACTGAGTTCTTTCAAAATAGTACAATTATTCCAGCTACAGATTAGCCTTTTTGAAAGGCTACTCATTTAGCAAGGTTTTCACTGCTGCCTCTGATAAAGTTTTAGAGTGATCTGCTTTGCATAGCTGTTATACTTCTCTGAGTTGCTGCTAAATGTAGTCTACAGAAGTCTTCTGTTGGTTCCTTCTACAGTAAATAAAGGTTCTTATCAGGTAAGAGGTTTTTTAGTACTTTTTTTGTTATCAGTCATTCAGTCATTAAGATCAGGTAAACAGAGTTATCTTGCTATTTATAAAAGGATAAGTAACACTCTTATTTAGATTAGAGATCAGATTACTTACCCTATCTGAGCTTTACCTATAAATGCATTCTCAAGTCATTCTTTCTAGTAAAAATAATCCTTCCTGTTCTTTACCTAGAGAAATAACCAGACGTATTCAGGGTTTATGGTGGCAGTCAGTCAGAGTTTGGAACCATGTGAAAACAAATACAATATTCAAACCTCCCTTAATAGTCATAACCTTCTTGAGAACTTTGGTATAACTCTATAAAGACTCAGGTGATTCCAGCTCATAAAATCTAAGGAGCTATCATAAGGTTGTCAACAACAACAGGGAAGTAGCAAATGTGAGATTTCAACTCAAGGTTTCAGATTTCACTAATTTTACATGAACATTTAATTACTAATAATTCTCATGGTTCTTTCTAATAACAGTGCTCACATATTACTGTCCATTTTTATTCTTAAATTTTCATTGTTGTAATTATTAACATATATAAATTGTACAAATAAATGGGTTTCATTGTGACATTTACATACATGCATATATCATGCCTTGATCATGTCCACATTCCTTTCAGCCTTCTCTTACACACTTCTATACCCCCACCAAATCTCCTTCTTCTTCCCTTAAAGTCCATCTTCTACTTTCATGTCATTTTAATTTTTTTTCTACACATGAAAGAAAAGATGATATTTGTTTTTGTCTGCATCTGGCTTATTTCACTTAACATTGTATATGTATTATTAACACGATGCCCTCCAGTTCTATCAATTTTCCTACAAATGACATGATTTCAGTCTTCTTTATGAATAATTCTTGACTGTATACAGACATGCCATAATTTCTCTATTCATTCTTCTGGCCATGGAAACCTGAACTGATTACGTATCTTAGCTATTGTGAATAGTGCCACAATAAACATGGGCATGTAGGCATCTCTTTTGAATGCTGACTTAATTTCTATTGGATTTGTACTCAGAAATGAGATAACTATATCATATGGTAGCTTCCTTTTCAATTTCTTAATGAACCACCATACTGTTTTTCATAGTAGATATACTAATTTTCATTTTTAAGAGCAATATTGAAGGATACCTTTGTCTCTACATCCTTGTCAGTATTTGCTATTTTTTGTTTTCTTGAAAAAAACTATGCTGGTGAGGGGATATGTAATCTCAATGTAATTTTGATTTGTACTTCCTTGATGACTAAAGATATTGGGCATTTTTTTCATATATTTATTGGTCATTTTTACCTTTTTTTGAGAGGTATCTGTTCATATAATTTAGTCAATTTTTGATTAAATTAATTATTTTTTGTTAAGGTTTTTGAGTTATGTTAAGGATATTAATCCCTTTATACTAATTGTTATTTGATTGGTTTAGTATAGTTAAGCATAATAGTGGGATTCTTTATGCCATATTTATCCATAATCATATGATAATTAGATCAATCTCTTTCCCTAGTGCCTTCCTTTTTCTTTCTCCCTCATCTCTGATTCACTTGCTTTAGTCCACTGATCTGCTTTCTGTTGCTGTCAGTATTATTATTTTAATTAGTACATTATAAATATAAACACGTTATATATTATATATATACACATATAATATATATAAGCAGGGTTCATTGTGGCATATTTGTACATAAACATCACACAATTTGGTTGATTTTGTTCAGCAATATCTCCACATATCCTCTCTTACTCCCTCCTCCTCAATCCATTTTCTCTACTCTACAGAATTCCATTCTATTTTCATAAGATCCCTTTTTTCTCCCTCACTTATACATGTGAGAGAAGACATTTGACCCTTCACCTTTTGAGACTGGTTTGTTTCACTTAGCATGATTTTTTACTCACTCATAAAAAGGATTGAAATTATGTCATTTGTTGGTTAATTATCTGTTTAAAAAATAGCTGGCAAGAATTTTCTCCCATTCTGTATGTTACCTCTTCACTACACAGATTGTTTCCTTTGTTGTGAAGAAGGTTTAAATTTCTTTTAAACCCATTTGTCAATTCTTATGTTTGTTTTCTGAGCTATTAGAATCCTATTTAGGAAATTATTATCTGAACCAATATCTTGGCGTGCTTCTCCTGCTTTCTTATAGTACTTTCAATGTTTTAGATCTCACATTAAGGTCTTTGATCTATTTTTAGTTGTTTTTTGTACAGAGTAAAGTTAAGGAACTATTTTCAATCTTCTACATGTGCATATTCTGTTTTCCCATCTTTTGTTGAAGAGGTTGTCCTTTTTCCAATGTATGCTTTTGTTTACAGCAAATCTGTAGATGCTATTTTATTTCTGATTTCTCTATGTTGTTCCATTGGTGCACCTGTCAATATTTAGTTCAATACCATGATGATTTTTGTTACTACTGCTTCATATTACATCTTCAAATCAGGCATTATGATGCCTCCAGCATTGATCATTTTGCTAAGAATTGCTTTGGATATTTGTGGTCTTTTGTGCATCCATATGAATATTAGGGTTGTTTTATTAATTCTATTTCTGTGAAGAATGTCATTGGTATTTTGATGGGAATTGCGTTGAATCTGTAGATCACTGTGGGTAGTAAGGACATTTTAACAATATTATTTTCCCCAATCCATGAACATGGGTGCTCTTTCATCTTCTAGTGTCTTCATTTCTTGATTCAACTTAAAAAATTTTTACTATTGTTTTTAGTTAATTTTGACATATTAATACAAACATGGAGTATATCTTATTCTAATTAGGATACCAGTCTTGTGGATATACATGATGTTGAAATTCACTCTGGCATATTCTTATATACACATAGGAAAGTTATGTCAGATTCATCACACTGTTTTTCTTATTCTAATCCTCCTCCCTTTACTTCATTCCCCTTTTTTATTCGGTGAATTTCTATTCTTCCCCTCCCCCACCCCTTGTCATGTGTTAGCATCTATATATCAGAGAGAACATTCAGCCTCTGTTTTGGGTGATTGACTTATTTCACTTAGCATGATAATCTCTAGTTCCATTCATTTACCAGCAAATTTCATAAAGTCGTTCTACTTTCCATTGTTCATATATTATATATACCATATTTTCTTTAGTCATTCATCTGTTGAGGGGCAACTAGGTTGGTTCCACTTTAGTTATTTTGGATTGAGCTGCTGTAGACATTGATGTGACTGTGTCACTGTAGTATGCTGATCGTGCCTCCTTTGGATATCTACTGAGGAATGGTATAACTGGGTCAAATGGTGGTTCCATTTATATTTTCTTGAGGACTCTCCATATTGCCTTAAAGAGTGATTGCACAAATTTGCAATCCCACCATCAATGCATGAGTGTACCCTTCTCTTTTCTTCTTTTTTAAATTAATTAATTAATTAATTAATTTTGATTCATTGTACACAAATGGGGTATAACTTGTTTCTCTGGTTGTACACAAAGTAGTCACACCATTTGTGTAATCATACATGTACATAGGGTAATGATGTTTGTCTCATTCTGTTATTTTTCCTTCCCCCCACCCCCTCCCACCCCTCTTTTTCCTCTATACAATCTGTCCTTCTTCCATTTTTGTCTCTCTCCCACCCCCTATATGTATCATCATCCACTTATCAGAGAGATCATTTGGCCTTTGGTTATTGGGGATTGATTTATCTCACTTAGCATGACATTCTTCAACTGCATCCATTTACCTGCAAATGCCATAATTTTATCATTCTTTATGGCTGAGTAATATTCCATTGTGTATATATACCACAGTTTCTTTATCCATTCATCAGTTGAAGGGCATCTAGGTTGGCTCCAAAATCTAGCTATTGTGAATTGAGCTGCTATAAACATTGATGTGGCTGCATTACTGTAGTATGTTGATTTTAAGTCCTTTGGCTATAATCCAAGGAGTGGGGTAGCTGGGTCAAATGGTGGTTCCATTCCAGGTTTTCTAAGGAATTTCCACACTGCTTTCCAGAGTGGCTGCACCAATTTGCAATCCCACCAGCAATGTATGAGGGGACCTTTTTCCTGACATCCTTGCCAACACCTATTGTTGCTTGTATTCTTGATAATGGCTACTCTAGTAGAAGTGAGATGAAATATTAGGGTAGTTTTGATTTACATTTCTGTAATTACTAGAAATTCTGAACATTTTTTCATATATTTGAGGATTGATTGTATATCATCTGTGAAGTATCCGCTCAATTCCTTAGCCCATTTATTGATTGAGCTATTTGTATTTTTGGTGTTTTTCAAGTTCTTTATAAATTCTAGAGATTAGAGCTCTATCTGAAGTGTATGTGGTAAAGATTTTCTCCCACTCTGTAGGCTCTCTCTTCACATTGTTGATTATTTCCTTTGCTATTGAATGATGAATGGATAGCAGAAGAGATGAGGGAGGTAATAAAAAAATGCTTAGAAGTATATGAGAGCATTGATACAACATATCAAACTCTCTGGGATACTATAAGACAGTGCTAAGAGGAAAATTCATTGCATTAATAAAATTCTCATTCATTAATAAAATAAAAAGTCAATATATAAATGACCTAATATTACATCTCAAAGGCTAGACAAAGAAGAATAAATCAAAACCTAAAACAGTTGAAGACAGGAAATAATTAAAATCAGAACTGAAATCAGTGAAATTGAAACAAAAGAAACAATTCAAAATATTGACAAAACAAAAGTTGTTTCTTTGAAAAAGTATATAAATTGGTAAACCCATAGTTATACTAACAGAGAGAAAGAGAGACAAAACCGAAATTACTAAAATTCATGATGAAAAATGAAATATCACGATGGATACTACTGAAATACAGAAGATAATTAGAAACTATTTTGAAAATCTATACTCCAATAAAATAGAAAATCTTGAAGACATCGACAAATTTCTAGAGACATATGTTCCACCCAAACTGAATCAGGAGGACACACACACACACAATTTAAACAGATAAATTTCAAGCAATGAAATAGAAGATGCCATCAGAAGCCTACCAATGAAGAAAAGCATCAGGACCATATGGATTCTCTGTTGAGTTCCACAAGACCTTCAAAGAAGAATTAACACCAATAATCCTCAAAGTATTCCATGAAATAAAAAAGAAGGGAACCCTCCTGAACTTATTCTATGAGACTAGTATCACCCTGATACCACAACCAGATAAAGACTCATCAAGGAAGGAAAACTTCAGACCAATATTGCTGATAAACATAGACACAAAAGTTCTCTGTAAAATTCTGGTAAATTGGATACAAAAATATATTAAAAAGATAGTACACTATGATCAAGTGGGGTTCATCCCAGGGATGCAAGATTGGTTCAACATATGGAAATCAACAAACATAATTCATCACCTCAGTAGACTTAAAGACAAGAATCATATGATTATCTCAATGGAGGCATAAAAAGCATTTGACAAAATACAGAACCTCTTCATGTTCAAAACACTAGAAAACTAGGGATAATAGGAACATACCTCAACATTGTTAAAGCTGTCTATGCTAAGCCCAAGGTCAACATCATTCTAAAGAGAGAAAAACTGAAAACATTCCCTCTAAAAACTGGTTCAAGATGGGGATACCTTCTTTCACCACTTCTATTCAACATTGTTCTTGAAACTCCAGCCAGAGCAATCAGACAGATGAAAGAATTAAAGATATACGAATAGGGAAATAAGAACTCAAACTATCATTATTTGCTGAGGCCATGATTCTATATTCAGAAGATTCAAAAATCTCCACCAGAAAACTCCTAGAACTAATAAATGAATTCACCAAAGTAGCAGGATATAAAATCAATACCCATAAATCAAATGCATGTCTGTACATCAGTATACACTTTCCCCACATCCTTGCCAACATTATTGTTCCTTGTGTTCTTGATAATCGCCATTCTGTCTGGAGTGTGGTGAAATCTCAGTGTAGTTTTAATTTGTTTTTCTCTAATTTCTAGAGATGTTGAATATTTTTTCATATATTCATATTTATTCTTTTGAAAAGTGTGTTTTTAGTTTCCTTTAGTTCGATCGGGTTATTTGTTTTTTGGTGTTAAGCTTTTTGAATGCTTTGTATATTCTCAGTGTTTTTTGTGTTTGTTTTTTTGTTCATTTGTTTTGCTTTCTTTGTTTTTTTTTTTTTTTTTTTTTTTTTTTTGGTACCGGGAATTGAACCCAGGGGTGCTTAACCACTGAGCCACATCCCCAACCCTTTTTTGTTTTTTAATAAGATACAGGGTCTCACTAAGTTCCTTAAGACCTTGCTAAGTTCTTGAGGCTGGCTTTGAACTCTCGATCCTCTTGTCTCAACCTCCAGAGTTGCTGGGGTTCCAGGCCTGTGCCACTGAGCCTGGCTGAATTCTTTGTATATTCTGAAAATTAATTCCTTAACTCGGGTGTAGGTGGCAAAGATTTTCTCCCATTCTTTAGGCTCTCTCTTTATGCTCTTGGTTGTTTCCTTTGCTATGAAGAAGCTTTTAAGTTTGATACCATCCTATTTATTGATTTTTTCATTTTACTTTTGAGCTTTTGAAATTTTGTTGAAAAAGTTGGTTCCTAAGCCAACATGTTGAAGTGATGGGTCTACATTTTCTTCTAGTAGGTGAGGATTTCTGGTCTAATATCTAGGTCTTTGATACACTTTAAGCTGAGTTTTGTGCAGGGTGAGAGATAGAGGTTCAATGTCATTCTACTACATATGAATTTCTAGTTTTCCCAGCATCATTTGTTGAAGGGCAATCTTTTCTCCAATATATGTTTTTGGTGCCTTTGTCTAGTATAAGATAATTGTATTTATGTGGGTTTGTCTCTGTGTCTTCTATTCTGTAGAATTGTTCTACATACCTGTTTTGGTGCTAATGCCATGCCATTTTTGTTATTATGTCTCTGTGGTATAATTTAAGGTTTGGTATTGTGATGTCTCCTGCTTCATTTTTCTCACTAAGGATTGTTTTGACTATTCTGGGCCTCTTAATTTTCCAAATGAATTTCATAACAGCTTTTTCTACTTCTGTAAAGAAGGTCATTGGAAGTTTAATAGGAATTATATTAAATTTGTATAACACTTTTGGTAGTATAGTCATTTTGACAATATTAGTTCTGTCTATCCAGGATCATGGGAGATCTTTCCATCTTCTAAGGTCTTCTTCAATTTCTTTCTGCAGTGTTCTGTAGTTTTTATGGTAGAGGTCTTTCATCTCTTGTTGTTTTAGATTGATTCCTAAATGTTTTATTGTTTGTGAGGCTATTGTGAATGGGACAGTTTTCTTAATGTCTTCTTCAAAGTTTTCTGATCCTCATTGTACAATTTCTTCACCTCCTTGGTTAGGTTTATTCCTAGATATTTTATTTTTTTAGGCTATTGTGAATCTGATTGCTTTTCTCTTTACTTTCTCAGTGACTTCATTATTATGTGGTATATAAAGGCTCCTGATTTTCTTAATTTTGTATCCTGCTACTTTGTTGAATTAGTTTATGATTTCTAATCATCTTTGGGTGGAGACTTATAAGTTTTCTAATTATAGAACCATATTATCAGCAAACAGGGATAATTTGATTTTCACTTGTATAATTTTGTATGCCTTTTTTTTTTCTCTTGCTTAATTACTCTGGTTAAAATTTTTAGTGCTATATCAAATAAGAGCAATGAGAGTAAACATCCATGTCTTGTCCCTGATCTTAAAGGAAATGCTTTCAGTTTCTCCCTAAATCAATATGATGGTAACTAGTTATGTCATATATAGCATTTGTTACTCTCCCTTTTTAAGTGAATATAGTCAGGTAATATAGGACAAATAGCTTTACATAAATAACCTTAACCATATCTTGGAGCGGTTGATTATCACAATTCCCTCCTTATAAACATATCTTCTTCTTTTGGATCATTCATGTGCTTTGTTAAACATTCTGTCCACTGAAAATTTTGGTGTTCCCATCTATATCAACTTCACCCCTTGGCTTTTGATGCTGAGAGCATTTAGCAGACCTCTACATGTCCTTGTTTATACATAGCATTAGTTGATTAGATAAGAAGCTAGATTACGAACATATCTGTAAAAGCTAGTATAAGTAAAGTACAAATGTCCCAATTAGAAAGTAGATTATAGAACATTGTAAAATAAAGGGAATGCAGAATGAAGACATACAATGCTTTTGGCCTTAATGAAATTGAGCTAATATAGGATAGAAATACATAAATTCAAAATATCATGGTTAATATTTACACTAAGATATCTACTCCATTGATTTATTCTTTAGTTTGGTGCCCAGCATAGCTCACCTAATTTTCTTCTGAATATCCTTAATATTAATCCTGCCCCATGGATAGTCTCAACATAAAGTAAGATTTAAAAATCACTAAATCAACATTAGTACTAATAAATTCAAAGGACAAAAGAGGCAAATTGCAAATGAAAAACATGGAAAAATTATTCAACTCCATTATTCAACCTGGCAAAGGAAATAAGGCATAATAATCCTCAATGTTTTCAGCATGTAGAAAAACAGCAAGACCAACATAATTAAAGTGGAGTGTTAATTAATACAACTTTTCTCACAGAAAATTTGGCAGAGTTTACTAGATACTTCAAAGGGATAATTCTAAACCTAGGTATTTATCCTAAAAGAAATTCAGAAAAGGAACCCAAGTTTAATTTATATGAGTGGTCATCACAGTGTTCATCTTAAATATTTTTTAAAATGACATTTATTAAATATATTTTAGTCTATTTAAATTATAGAATGATGTGAGGCCAATAAAATTAATTTTTTGAATTTCATATAGGAAAATATTTGCTAAATGCTTTTAAATGCAAATGCAGTTAATAAATATACATGTACCCCAAATAATGTAATTTATAAAAATGTGATCTATCTATGCTTATCTATCTAGAAAAATGTCCATATCAAAATATAAACAATATTAAACAGTATTATTAAAATATTTGTAAAATGTTATTCAAGATCAAGTTTTTTATCTTTGGGTATTAGGATTGATAATTTTAGTTTTTTATTTATATTTTTCTGTAATTAGTGTCTATAAGTCTGTTCCATGCAATAATCAATTTACTAGAATCATTAGAGTTTTAAAAATTCATTTATTCTATTATAATTTTACATATGATGCTTTAAAATACACATTTACATGCTTAATATTGTAGTTTTCAGATTTTTAATGTAGTACTTCAGATTTTTAATACTTTTAGTACAATAAGAATATATAGCTTATAAAATATTAAAATGCACTAAATTTAGAGAAAAAAAAGTCCTAATTTCACTATCCCATATTAATTGCAACTGTTTTGTGTGTGTATTAATTCTGCATATTTTGGGTGTATGGTGTCCACATATATAATGGACATATTTTCTTTAAAAATACTCATGATATACAATATTATCTTTTCTTTTAATTTTTGTTACAAACATTTCGTACATGATTTAATGTTCTTTGTGAATGTCTTACTTAAAGCTGGTTTTGTGTTCCTTTAGTATTGATGTGAAGTATTTATTAAGTACACTATTATTGGATATTTAATCTGTTGCCATTTTTAAATGCTATAAATAACAATGCAAAGTATTCTTGTAATAAATCCTTGGTAATATACATTACTTCCTTAGTATAAATCCATATATTTTAAAAGGGCATGCAAAATTCCATAGTTTTTGATCAATATTGAAGCATTTTCTTCTAGAAAAATGGTATTAACTTATATTTCACAAATGATGTTTGGCAGTGTATATTTTCCTGCACTTTAAAAAATAAAAAATACTACTGTTTCTTAAAACATTTTGCTAATTTGATGTACAAAATATTGTCTTTTAGTGTAATGTCTTTGGGACAGTCTCTGCTAACTCTTTTTCTTAATTGGCCATTAATTTTCTTCTGTATGGTACTGTGCTTTCAGGTTATTTGCAAATTTTGTGGACTGTTCATCTGTATTTTTTTGATGCCTAAGAACCATTTACATTGAAGATAATTGTTGTTGATTCATATCTTAGGGTTTGTTTGGCTACATGCCAATTGTTTTTCAATGTTTGGTCATAAATAACTAGCAGAGAGGAGCTGTTATTTTTCCCTACATATTTGATTCTTATCTATAAACTCATATATATATATATATATATATATATATGCTTTGTAGTGGTATAATTTTTAAGACATTTTCTCCAAATGACATGTCTAAAACCCATTGTAGCAGCCTACTTTTTCTGTTTGAAAGCATCTTTAATTCTTTCAAGCAGTTCCATAAAAAGCAATGTATCAGTCAGATGCATAGAGCAGAAATAAGAAAATTAGAGAGCTGATAAACTGACCCTTATTGCCCTTTGCTGTGGTTTCCTGAAAACCTTATATCAAATTCATATTCATGGCTAGAACTGAACCACATGCTGTGTCCCTTGTCAGACATTTTTTCCAAAAAGGGTATCTAATAACTTTATGAAGGAGTGTTCAGAAGAATAATTGCAGGCCTTTGGGGGCTTCTCCACCTAGATTTCAATATTGAGTGTCTCACTTTCAGATTATAAATCTGCCCCTATAACTTGCACTTTGGAGGTTGCAAATGAACTGAGAAGCAATGAGAAGGATTAGTGGATTGCTTTCTCTCCCTGTGAAGTAATGTGATATAAGCTCTATCCACGGGCTTCTGAAGTCTATCTAGCTTACAACATGTCAGAATTTGCACCTGTAGGATTTACATAAGCATATCCATTCATGGATCCTATGCACAAATGTTCCCTTTGTACTTATAATACAGCTCATGCTGTCATGTGATTTTAAAATGCCAAACTATGTTTAAATGAAGTGTAAAATATAGAATTTTAAGTTGGAAAGAATCACCTAATTCAACTATCATGGAGGGTAACAGAATCAAAGATCTGAAGTGACTTACCTGAAGTTGCACTGTGAGTAGTGACCCTTCCACAATCACCATTTCTCTCAGAGATGCTTAGGATGTAGAAGAAATCAATAGCATAAGCAACAGTGGTATAATTGAAAGGGGATGTGCCTCCTCTTACCCTACTCAGTTGCATAATGCATGAAGTTCCCCCTGTATACTCCTCCAAGATGAGGAATAATTCAAGGTGTGCCAGCCAAAACATTATATGGTATATATGAAATTAAATTCCTGCATAGGATAAGAAATCATCCAGAAAAAAGGCAGGGAAGAATTCAAGGAAATACTATCGATTTAGCAATACTGGAAGAAACCAGGTTGAAAGACACAGAATTCTTTAGACAATACACCCCTGAAACATTTAAAGGTTTAGGTAAAGCAAGTCATCTGTTCATGCTTCTTTGAGGAAAGCCTCTTCTCAGCGGTAGAAAGAGCAAGTTTGGATTAAGTTCTTTTATTTCCTCATCACATTACTGTGTGGCACATGTAATTATATAACCAAAAAGGCCAGCATTAATGATATACTGATTGGAAGCACTGTTTCAGTAGTAACTCAGAGGCCTGAGTAATCCATGCTGAAGCACAGCTCATCCATGTACATCCACACACTTTTATGTACAGTATGCTCTTTCTTAAATCAGTTGTAGAATGTTCAAAATAGAAGGGATTTTAGAGATTATTTAGTTTACCTTATTCATCTTATAGGAGAGAAAATTGAGGCCCAAGGAAAGGAAATGGCTTATATAAAGTCATTATATGGCAGTAATAGGTGGACTAGAACTCTACACTCTGGATGTCAGGTCACTTACTGTGTGTCTACCACCCTGCTTATCAGCATGATGCTAATTAACCCTGAATTGGTTACCATTTCAAATCAGATAAAGCCACCCACTTACATCAGGATCATCACATGCCCAAGATTTGATTGTTTTCTTCTACTTTCTAAAATTCTCTCATCCCCTCTTTCTATTTATCTCACTTTCATCATTTCCCTTCCCTTCCCCATTACCTTTCCCTTTCAGTAACGAGTGACATCAATGGAAATTTAGAGCATAACAATAACAAGACAACTTTTGTGGAGCCAAACAAAGTGATAGTTATTCTCAAAATCCAAGTTTTATTATTATAGTGGGGGCTTCAGCTGATGTTTATGATAAAGCTATATCATAATATTTCTCTAATATTAGATGAAACCATTTTGTAGAAATGAATTTCAGATTGTCCATTCTGTTATTTGTAATATTTGAATTACATGATAGTGCACATACTCACAAACACATACACAAATACTTTTAGGTGAATGACCAGATAAATGATCCACATAGGTAGAAAATTATGATTTCTTTTTAACTGAAGTTGAATTTTCTAAGACTAACACTTGCCTGGGCTCACTTACTTTTAACAAACTACTTTCCAGACTGATATGTTCCAGAATTGCATAATTGTATGACCATTTCATTCATGTCCCTAAATTTATATATTATGAATTGGGGACCTGAGGAGAGCTCGAAGAGGAGCAGCATAAGTACTAGCATCAAGACCTACTGGTGCTTCCATTCCCTGATATCACATCTGTTTGTTTTCCCAGGGAATGGTTTCCTTACATTCTTTAGTTGGAATGGGAACTAGAGGCACTGACCAGCTAAGTTCACAAAATTATTTTCTCACATAGTACAAATACCAAAGCAAAATATTCAATGAATTATCTTTCCATTCTCTTTGGAATTTCTGGCATCAAAAATACTATTTCAAGCTTGTTGCCTTCAAAATTCTAGTGTTAAATTCAAAAGGAAATGTGCTGGATTGCAAGATGGGCTGACACCTTACAGGGATATGCAATGGCCTTTCTTCAGTTCACATAAATATTAATATTGGCTATTTTAACTTGAATGAAAATAGAACTCTAATTAATATGATTTGTTTCTTTTGCTTGTAACCTAGAATTGAATATAATCTCTATCTTGTGAATGTTTGTGAGATTTTAAAGCAAGAATGTGTTACAAAAGCAGTATTAAAAGAGAAAATCAAGTGCTTAAGTTTAACAGAAGAACAAAAATGACATCTTAAATTTATATTGTGCTTTATGGTTTTTAAAAGCAATTGTAAAATTATTCATCATATTATTGGAGCCTCATGGTAACCATGTGAGACAGGTAGTACAGGTAATTTCCTTGTACACAATATATCTTTATTGTACAGATAGTGTAGCTAAGGCCCAGAGACATTAAAGCCATTTCACAGTAAGTGGCTACGATAAGACTAGAGTCTGAGTCCTCTGACCTGTGAATCAGTATACTTTTTAAGGTTATTAGTAGTTTTAATTAAATGAATAATGCCCATTACTAAAGTTTTCATGTTCCAGGTGCACAAATTACTATAGATAAAAACAGTAGTAGGGATGGCACAGGCAAAATTATGTAATTAATTTTAAATGTTTTAGCAGAGTGTGTTAATGCAGGTCTGTTAATCTCACCTACTTGGTAGGCTGAGGCAAGAGGATTGTAAATTTGAGTCCACCCTGGGCATGTATTGAGACTCTATATTGAAATAAAATAAAAAATAAAAGGGGTGGGAATGTAGACTAGTGGTAGAGAACTTGTCTACCAAGTATAAGACCCTGGGTTCAAACTCCAGTACTGAAAAATAAAGAGTTTTATGTAGGCTTCCTATTGAGCAGAATTTGTAACTTTTCATTGGAGAGCTACCATATGTCATATCTTTTTTATGGGCCTCAGAATTCAAATTAAACTTGCTCCTGTGGTCTGAATGTTGGTGTCCCACAAAATCATATGCAGAAACCTTATCTCCAAGTTGATGGTATTAAGAGATGGACCCTTTGGGAGATGATTAATTCATAAGAATGGAGCTCTCATGAATGGGATTGGACCCCTACAAAATGGCTTGAGGGAGCCTGTTCACCTTTTCTACCCTGTGAGGATACATCAAGAAGGTGCCATTTTTGAAGCAAAGAACAAGCCTTCACCGGTCACTGTCTTCTGGTGTCCTGATCTTGTACTTCCAAAACTGTTACCAATACATTTCTATTGTTTGTAAATTACTCCATCTAAGGTATTTTGTTATAAAAGAACAGAATTAGAAAATTATTTTATTTTTTCCCAACTGAGATCTAATTAACACATACAGGGGTTTGGATCACAATAGAGAAGTTGGTGATAGAAATGAAGCAAGGGAAGGAAAGGGAAATAGAGAGAGAGAGAGAGAGAGAGAGAGAGAGAGAGAGAGAGAGAGAGAGAAAGAGAGAGAGAGAGAGAGGTGTTTAAGATTTAATGACATATAACAGGAGAAATTGTCAGGGATGACTTAACAGCACTACCAAGAATGCAATGTAGAAAATAGCAATTTAAATCAAAAGTACACATGCTCACAGCTCTTTCTCCCTCCCTTTGGGATGCCCACTTGAGATTCAGCAACAGCTATCTAATTTCTAGATAGAGATTCTGCTGCTTCTATGTTAGTGGCCTAGTTGATTAAAAAGAATAGGTGCTACTCTTGGGTTGTTAGGGGATTCAGTGAAAATGAAACATTTCTGTACTGGATACCAGGGAATTGAACTATAATAGGTGCATGGTTTGCTAGGGTAAGTGGAAGCATACTTTGTTTGAGATTTTATTTTTAGGAAGAATGTTGGATCCTTAGGAGCAAAAACATTTGTAAATATGGTGTAAATTGTAAAATTTAAGAAAACCATAGGATTCACTTTCAGGTGACTCACTAGAAAAATGGCAACGAAAAGGGGAAGTTTACTTCTTAATGAGTTCTTATAACATAATATAATACAAAATATTTCCCTATTACCTCTTCATACTTTATTGTGATATCCTGTTTGTCTACCATTCCCAATACACTCAGAAATCCGTGAAGGGATGAAACAAGTCCACATTGTTTTCTGCTTTCTCCTCAATGCTTTGTTATAGTGCTCAGTATATGGTAAGATTTCAAACTTATCTGTTGATGGAAAGAAGGAAGGGAATAAAGGGAGGAGTGGAAGGAGGAAGGGAAGAAAGGAGGAAGGGACAGACCTATAGAAGAAAAAAACTCATTAGCCTAATCTTGTTATTTCTAACTACGTTAATGCAGTTATATCTGCTTAAATGTCTGCTCTTTCTGACTGAAACATAGACCAAAGAGTACTAAGATCTTATGCTATCTGGAGTTTTATGAATGTATATTATGCTTTAGTGAAGAGTTAAAAATGTGTCTTTGAAAAAATCCTACAAAATGCATTCAAATATTTATAGACTCATGGTGGGTACTATTTATCAAATGGATTTTCTTTGCAGTAACCTTTAAATTCCAGTGTTTTTTCCTTAATAATATTTTAATATCTGCTACAACAATAAAACACCAGGTCTGAATAGACATTCCATTACATATTAAAAAGTAGACTCAACATTCCAAAATATAAAGAAAGTTCTGCTTTTTTAGTCTGCCAATGATTAGGCTCTAAGAAGTTCTTCCTTAGAAGTGACAATGGTTGTACTTCATTGTGTTTCATCATGTGCAACAAAACCTCTAAAACCTATGTGGCTAACCTCTATCTATTTCTCTGTCTTTATTTCTAGAACACTTGGTGAGGTTATTTACGTTTATCAAATTACTTCACAATTTTTATTTTGGACAGTTCCAAAATAAACTATGATAAACTATTTGTATATAAAGAATATGAGAAATAAAAACCAAACTTTGAAATAAGTAGTGAATGCCATGAAATGATAGCAGAAATTGGCAAAATTAGAAAGCTGAAAGATATTGTTCAAATAAAATACTGATTTGATTCTTAAGAAGTAAAACTGAGGAATGCTGAAAGTGACCCTTTTTCCTCCTATAATATTGAAATTAAAATGTGTTCATTTCCAGAAGCCTCTTCATATAACATGCTAAGCAATTATACTGAATATGAACATTTTATTTACTCTTTAAGTCAGATTCTTTCACTAGTGCATATTAAACCATCATATTCTCCCCATGGGATTTAAAATACTGTATTTTTAAAAAGCCATTAGATGTGAATACAGTCAAGTTCATGAGGATATTCAAACTTCAAGCATTTACAAAATTGAGTTATATTTTGAATAAAATATTTAAAAAATAATGTCAACCTTTCTTTAGAAAACATCAGTCACTTGAAAAGTAGATTCTCTAATACTTAAATCTGTCAATAGTCCTCTCTGTTCACCCATACCACCATTTACTCCACTCGTCTTTGCTCTAGGAACACAAAAAATTCCAAAAATTAAAAATGAATTAAACTACTTTAAAATTATATTTGCCAAAAAATAATTATGTGAGACCATGGTAACCAAATGTAAAATGAAACAAAATTACGTTTGTATAAAATATTAAGGTGATTTTATTGCAGCAATATCAATTTTCATATAACATTTATTATAATATAATATAATAAAGCTAAATAAATGTTATGCATACAAATATTCAAAAATACACATGATATTTACATATTCTATTGTCCTGTTTTTAGGTTAAACTTTTTCTGATTCTCAGTGCCATCCTTTGATGTAAAAAGTATTCTACCTTTTAAAACAAGAAAATAAAGGCAACTATATTAAATCATTTATCCAAGGACATGGAAATAGAAACAGA
Source organism: Sciurus carolinensis (assembly GCF_902686445.1). NCBI lineage: Eukaryota > Metazoa > Chordata > Mammalia > Rodentia > Sciuridae > Sciurus > Sciurus carolinensis. Next base: position 80,932,144 of record NC_062232.1, read on the forward strand.
AAGACATTTTGTATTAAAAGTTTCCAAACTCAAATGATGTAGTTAAATCATTGTAGTATCTCTCTTGTCATTGCAGTTAAAAGAAATATGTTTGGTGACTTTCTGTTTTGATTTCCCAAGGACAGGATTGTTTTTATTTACTCTATAGGTATGTAAAATGAGAATGCAATTTTTAGCAGTATACCATTAATTGTTTGGAAAGGTAAGGAGAAAACATTGTGAGAGTTGTAAACAATGTTGATAGAAACCAATTATAGAGGAAGAAAAATAATGTTTCACTATGTAGTTATATTAAAAAATTTTCAGTAAAATTCACCCACTCTATTGTATATTTTCTTTGGACTATATGAGAAGTAGTTTAGGAAAATTAGGTGAAAGGTCACTTTTGTAAAGTGAATGAAAGATTAGCTAAGTTTCCAAACAGAATGAGAACAGAAAATCATAGGATAGTTTTAAAACCAATGAGAAGATTTGCTTTTATAATTTCTTATTGAAAATCATTATGAAGATTTGCTCATAATGATCTTGAGTACTATGGACATACAGACACTTACCTAAAGTTAAAGTAAATGTTTTTGTTCAGAATGTTTTTCAATGTATCTGTTGTATATATTATTTATAATTCCTCTCCAAACTTCAGGGAAGAATTGTAGCTAAAGTACTATACAAATTCATACAGATCACTTTGCTACTAAAAGGCAAAATTAAATGCCTTTATTAAAACTGTATTGAAAACATAGTAAGGATATTCTAAGGGAATAGAGGACTGGTTAGTTAAAATGATGCAGTTTAAAATAAGTACTGTAGTTAAGGTAGAAATATAGCATTAAGACCTCAGTAAAAGCAAAATAGATGGACTTTCTAAAATCCATCAGTGCACCCTCTTTCCCCTCCTTGCTGTTTTGGCCCTTTCTATCAGAGAAAAGAGTCACTAATGTTAGATTGATATAATTGATTTAAATCTACAGGGACATTTGCATTTTAAAAGGCCATCACAGAAAGGGCCACATTTAACCTAAAGGAGGCCTGGAAAATATGCTCAACTTTAATATATATTCCTGTCAATTAAAGGTTTATTGGAACTTTTGACTTTGTACTTTTGAAGTATAGGAATTATAATTTTGGTTTCACTTACTTTCTCAAAGCCACACACTGAGCTTCACACCTGCATGAAGTTTATAGATCTCTAATTTAGGTCTATCTCTGTTGCATGACATTCTTTAGAATATCTCTTACATTCCCTGGACTGTGAGGGTCTTATAGTACAGAATACAACTTATTCACCTTTGTATTAGTAGTGTTCAGCACAGTCTGACAAACAAGAAAGACTCAATAAATGCTGGTGAAAGGAATGAATGCATCAACAAGCAGAGATTTGTCTATGTACCATACAGGTACTCAACATGATCTCACACAACAGAGTTTAGAATGAAGAGCCTAAAAATATCTAACAAATATTAACACTGTATAGTAAGTAATGAAACTGTTAACAAATAATCATGTGTATACATTTGCATATGTGTATATCTCCCCTATTAAAGAAAAAGATCTTTAATAACAAGAAACATGTTTTATTAATCTTTATTAATGCTTAAACTCAGTGACTTGCACATAGTAGGTGCTCAATTCTGTTTCTGATTAAATGATTGATACATCATATGGATAAGTAAAAATATTAATTGTACAATAATCAATCTATCTTTACTTCACGAGCACTTCTTGCTCTATTCTTAATGATTTTTTTTCTATTTTCATGGTAAATATGATGTTATTGTTAAGAACTATTAGCTGATTTGCAAATTTTACCCAAGCGATAGTAATCAGTGATGGTGTGTCAGTAAAACAGGGAGTTAGGGCAGGGTGTTTTTTACCACCTGAAATCTTATATTTTATTCGTTAATATTCTCACTAATAATTTATAAATAATAAAGATATGTGGGATTGACAATATTTTAAAATCCTAAATATAAATTGAAGTACATATCTATAGGAGTCAAAAAACACAAGCAGCTATGCAGTAATCCTAAAGGTGATTACAAAGAGAATGTGAATTAAAAATGCAACTCCATGTGATAAAAGATAGGGTAATAGGCTATGCAATAAAATAAACTAGAACTGTTTTTTTTTCTCTATATCTGTCTGTCTGTCCATCTATGTACCTACCTACCTACCTAAATTTCCAATTGCTTTCAATCATCTTGTGAGCTATATTCTATTATTACCCTCATTTCATTGGTGAAAAAACTAAGACTCACCAGCTTAAGTAACTTACTTAATTCATACACCTATAAATTTCACTTTCTACTAGATCACTCGTGCTCTGCATTCATAATTAGATACACATATACACACACATGCACACAAACACATATACTTTTAACAAAAGACATACATAATCATCTAAAATCCTCAGGAAACAATGTATATAAAGAAAACAATTCCCAAACCCTATCCTAAACTCTGTTCCTGTTCTATCAGGTCTACCTCCCAAATCTCACTCCCCTGAGTTAATTGCTGCTGTTTTGAATGCATGCCTTTCTTTCTATTAATGATTGAATATATACTGCCCATATCAAAATATAAAAATACATTTTAGACACTTTTTTCACAAGGGAAGATCATTTATCCTTGTGGAATAGTTTTATGGATATTTATCCTTATCTGCATACAAAAGGTGACTCTAGTCAATCATAATTACTGACATCTAAATATCCATTCTATAATTTCTAGGAAAAGAGTTTGGATAAATGTATATGGCCCAGAAGATTGGACTTTAATATTTAAGCAAAGGGATTCAATTACTTTTCCAAAGAAATGCAGCAAAAAGTTGTTTGCCACTAACTCCTGTTTTTCAATTAAACTTGTGTCCTCTGGAATAGGCATGCCTCTCCAATATTCTTCTCTCTGTAACCTGCTGGTGGCCTGAATCTCTCCAAGTTTTGGTTTGTGCTGTTTTTCTTGTTTAGAATGGCATCCCCATTCTTCTCCAAATGTCCAAATTGTACCTATTTTTAAAAGACAAGTTCAATTCCCATTTCAACCAAAGAGATTTTCCAATTAGTCCCATCCCTTCCTGATATCACATAATGTGGAAGACAGCATTCTAAATATGGACATTGAAGATTCCTGTTTCCTGGTTATTTAATTAAACATTAATTTAGCTAATTTCTGAAGGGATTTTTGTGAATGTAATTAAAATCCCAAGTCAACAGATCATAAAACATGGAGATTAACATGGCAAGCCTGACACAACCAGGTGAGCCTTTTAGCAGTAGAGAATTTTCTCCAGCTGGTCATAGAAGGAGAAGTCAGATTCAAAGCATAAGAAGTATTTAATATACCAATGCTGGCTTAAAGCTGCAGGGAACCATGTAAGAAAGAAAGTTGGCAACCATTTGAGGGCAAGGGAAGGTAATAAATTTGTTTTAAGTGCTGAAATGTGTGGTATTTTCTCACGCACTATAGGGTAGTGCTTGACTCAAATCAACACTTGAACATATTACTTTATTTAGATAATATATATGAAAATATGTAAATATTGATATTCTTGAATATTTTTACATGATAGCCTTATCTCTTCAATATACTTCTAAAATCTTTTATAGCAGACCATTTTTACAATGAAAAAAATTAAAACCATTTCCACTAAGCTAAAAACATCACTGATAATAAATAATTGAAAACATTAACATAAGGTAAACAAAATATCCAACTCATTGGCCTTGGCTTTTATTCCTGAAATATCATCACAGAAGCCTCTTGAATTCTTAGTTATTTGTCATGAAACTATTTTTGTAAAGAAGCAGGTGTTTTAATTTGAAAAGCCATTTATCAATAGCTAATATTCTCCATAGTAAGAAATATATGTATTTTTCTAAAGAATTAACATATGCTAGTTTAATATAATGCTATGATTAAGGCTCACATGGATGCTGTAGATGTTATTATTGTGCTTGTTGCCCAGGCAACCATATGTACTATGTTCTAAAAGGTTGATTTTTTTCCCCTCCTAAGTGAGTGGGAAAGAAAAAAAAAAAAAGATCTTACTTAAAAACCTATTTAGAAAGGAACAGCCTGGCATTTTTATAAGCTGGTGTTTCACTTCATCTTATCAAAAGTCATTCCCCCAAAAATGTCAAATCTGAAAGCACCGACTTTTTAATCAATTCATTTATTTATTTTTCAGCAATTGCTTTTTGGTTGTTTTTATAGGCTCTAGGGCTCCAGTTTTATTCCTTTACTTCATCCCCCACATCTGAGAAAGCACCATATTCATCCACATTACTCATCAGAAAATGCAACAGATATTTCTGTATTGTAGCATTATTGTATGCAGTCATATCATAAGACTAAAATGTTCTGTATCATAGTGAGTATATTTAATTTTATTCAGGTAAATAAATCACTATTTAAAAATTTGGGCATTCCCTCATTATTGCCTTAGTTATGCTGAATTGTTGATATATAATGTGCTTTATTTTCATTCTCAAACTAGCAAAGGATATATTGAAGAAAAGGAAGCAAGCTTTACACAAGGAAAAATCAAGCCTGACTGATCTATTGTGGTTCTAACAGGAAGAAAATATACACACAACAAATGGAGTCCGGTAGATATCTATTTATAGTCTCAAAAAAGCCTTTGTCAAGGTTTCACATCTTCAACGACTTCACTGGCTTTGTAAAACCAAAATAAAGTAAAACAAGTGATAAACAACTTCCCTGCAAAAATAGAGAATTCACTTCAATTCCGGAAACAAATAGGTATTTCCAAAATAGAGAATTAAAACAGTGGGATTCCCTAGGGACCTAGGTGGTCCACATTTTACAAATGTTCCTGAAGTGGAGCATAATAAAACCTTCAAGCTGGCAGACGATTTCAAGCATATTGGGGACAGTTAATGCATTAAGAGATGTAGGAAGGTCTAACAAAGTCATATGACTGTGTAAAATGAGGATATGACCTAGTGCAAAGGAATGTCCTCAGGAAAATAATAAAACTGTACCTAAATAAATGAAAGAATCTTAGAGTTAACAGAAACTGTCCTCCACCCAATGTGTCATTGAGGTGAAAGGGGAAAAAAAAAGAAGGAAAGGACAAGAGAAAAGAGAGGAAATGAAAAGAAAGAGAGAAAGAAGAAAGCAATATACTTCATTAGGAGAGAATGAGATGGAAGAAAAATTCTCCCTTTCATTAGAAATTATTTTTCCAATATTGGAAGTTCTGATCAATGAACTAAAAGAGAAAAGCAGAGAAATAAAAGGAACATACCAAGGAGTATAGCAGATTATTTAAAAAAAATGAAGACTGATAGGAGTTATTGACTAAGGTGAGGAAGTAGTTTACATTTTTCCCACTTTAACTTAATGAATCCTTGCATATTGAAATTAAACTGATAAATCTTGAGAAAATTCCCTCCACAATAGTGAAGACCTGTATTCTACACATTCTATGGTGAGGAATAGATTTATGGTAACTCTTATTACCAGAGGTTTTTTTTACTTCAACTTTTACTCAAAATAAAGACTTTATTTCTAACTGTCTGACATCTCTATTTGATTTTCACACAGGCACATTAAAGTCAAAAATCTTTAAAAACAAATCCTTCATCTTTTGCCCCATATACATATTTCTCTCTCTTGTGTGTCCTTCTCATTGAATAGCATCCCGTGGTCCTTTTCAGTCCCTGCCTCTCCCAAACAACACTCTGCATCACCAGAAAATGGCACAGTCACATGTATTTCTCAGCTTTTTATCACTGTGCCAAAAAGTATCTAAGAAAAACAACCTTGAGGAGGAAAAGTTTATTTTGGCTAATGGTTTCAGAAATTCAATTCATGGATAGCTGACTTCATTGCTCTAGGCCTGAGATGAGGCAGAATATCCTGGTGGAAGGGCATGACAGAGGAAAGCTGCTCATCCTATGGCAGCTGGGAAGCAGATGAAGTGAGGCTCTGGGGACACTGTACAACTCCAAAGGCATGCTCCCAGTGACTTGCTTCCTCCAACCACACCCTACCTGCATACAGTTACCACCAAGTAGTCCTTTTAAATTATTAATCCATCCACTGGATTAATCTACTGATTACATTGTATGTCTTGTAATCTAATCGTTTTACTTCTGAACATTCCTGCATTGTCTCACACTTGAGCTTTCAGGGGACATGTCATATCCAAACCATAACAACATGTTTTCCAATCCTGACAGTTTGTTATTTGAAATACACCCCAAATCTAGACTTACTTCTCAATTCTTACTGTCAATGACTTGGTTCTTACATGAATCATATTAAAAAGTTCCTATAATCTTCTAATCTCTTTCTGATCTTTCATCTCTCCCCTTTTCAGACCATCCTGTACATAGTTTAAAGACTGACCTCTAAAAATCATCAGTTGATCTTGTGATTCCCTTACATAATAATATTCAACGGCCTCCCACTGCACTTAGGATAAATTTCAAACTCCTTACTCTGCCATTCACACCACAATGTAATCTGATCCTGTTTCAGTCTTGTTTAATCAATTTTCCACTCCAGGCTCCCAAAGCTCTAGGTACAGCACTGGACTTGCAATTCCCAGCATAGCTCCAGAAACTCTCATGCTTCAGCTTCTATTACAGCATTCTAACTAATCCTTCTCATGGTAGTTACTTGTCTAATGGTCTGCTTCCTCACAAGCTCATGAGTACCTTGAGAGCAGAGAAAATATCTTTTGTGATAGAGTTATAAAGGGATAAAAGAATAACTCAATAAACATTGATTGGATGGATAAACAACTAAATGAACAGAGGTCATGTAGTCCGAAAATATGAATTGCTTTTACAACTTTTTTTCATAAATTCACAGGTGACAGAAGCATACAAAGAGCAAAAAGAACATCTTACTCATTAAAAAAAAATAAGCTGTATTGGTCCAATGACTGGCACAAAGTATACCTTTCCTGTGTATAGAAGCAGTGAAAGAATTGTATCATTCCGGGCTGGTTCAAGGCAGTAATTTAAAGGTACAACTTTTCCTTTTGAAGTTTTCATGTTCATAACATACCTTTTTGCATAGTAAAATTGCTAAAGTTACTTTTTGATCATTGCTTGGGTTGGTTCTCTAATTTGAACTACCATACAATTTCTTGTCATTTTCTAGACCCCTAACAAATTGCCATCAGCCTTAAAATTGAAAGATGCCAAACTTGCTTGAAGGATGTACATATGGAAAGTGATCCATCAAATGTTATAAATGGAAGTTTCTAGTTCAGAACAATGGAGGGCACTTCAAGTTAGAAAAGTAAATTTCCCAAACATGAAAATATTTGCAGACATTCATAGATGTAGTGATGATAAAATTATGAAAATAGGCTGTTCTGAAAATAAGTCATTTGATACATAAAGATGCTTAAGTTTCATCCAGATAAATAGCTAAGAATTCTTCCTTATTGAAATATAACTAGGAAGTGATTATAAATTCACATGTACTCTATAATCAAGGGCACTTTGATATGCTTATTTCGCAGTTTTATTTTGTGTGGCCCCTGTCCACCACCAATAAAGCTTTACTTTCTACATGTATATTATTTTTCAACACATGACCTCTCAGCACCCTCACCCTCACCTTTTGAATAATAGAGGCATAATATACCAAAGTGTGTTTTTATAGAGTCAGATTCCATTTAAGAGAGTAATTTTTTCTTTCTGTTCTTTTTAAAATATGTATTTTTATTGCAGAAGTAGCATCTCTTTATCAGCAAGATTCGACACTTCAGAAATGCATATTTCCTTATAATATTCCACATAGTATCACATTCCTGCTCTGTTTTTATCACATATACCAAGCCCACATGCCCTGAAGGGGAGGTGGGTAAAAGCCACACATTTGTCAGTAGAGTCTTGGCATTTGATTTTTAGACATCCCTCAAGCTTGCAAGACAGCATGCTGTCAAACGTGAGCAGCTCAGCACATGTAACACAAAGAGTTCAAGGGCTGACTGCTGAATCCAATCTAAGTGCCAGATTCCAAAGACTTTTCATACCTGGGCTTTGCTGAAGGGCTCACATCTATAGTTCATCTGTCCTTTACAATGTATGTACAGTAGCAGTTGGGGCTGTGCAATTTTCCTTCTCCAAGAAAGGTATTGATTGTTTAGGAGTTATTGTCAGCATTTTAAAATAAAATATGCTTTACTTTTATCATCAGAGGGAGAACTATATTGTAGATTGTAATTTACTGGTGCTAACTCTGGATCTGCAGGTTTGTTGCTTCAGTGATTTAGTGGATTCTCAATGGATAGTTTGTTACATCTCTAATTTGAACATATATCTGCAGCATGTGTTTAATGTTATGCAGTTTTCATCGAGGCATGAAGGTTTTGGCACTACAAAGCAGAAAAGTGCAGGGACTGTGTGGCTCCAGGGACTGGTCATGAGGTAACTGAGCTAGTTGCAAAATCAAATCCAAGTTGCACCAATACAAAGGTCATAGAAAAAAAAGGATAGCTATGTAGAAATCTGAAAAAAATATCAGTGGTGGAAAAAAACCTGTAAATACAACAAAATAGTCCTCATTTTCAGGAGATGAATGAACTTAGTTTCCATATATAAATAACGTGTCGACAGAGATATAAAATGCCTTTTTTTATATACTCTCAGTGTGTTCTTTTTAGAGCTGGTAATATGTGCCCGTGTCCAGAGGATGTCACTTTTCTTTCTTGAACTCTAGGTCAACTTATTTTTAAGTGCTTATCTGCTGGGTATGGGAGGTCTCTGTTGGGAAAGGTATTATTTCGAAGTCTAAGGAATTCATAGAAGGAAAAAAATTAAATTTCCTACCAATGTATCTAAGTAATGGTAGAGAAATTGTAAAGATAACTTAAAGAAAAGTGAGATCAAAGCAGACATTTGTGAATGTGAACTAATAAATCTCAGAGTTTGGGGATATCTTTTATTGTCTGATCTCTTTTTCCCCTCAGGGTTTGGGATGAGCGGTTAAAGTAGTAGAGCCTTTTCTTTCCTTTCTTTTCAAATTTTTGTACTGTTTTGAAATAGACTGCTGTATGTTTTTCTGATAGGCTCCTTCTGTTACCAAGGCTGTGCAGGGAGCTAATTCCTGCTTTTCCCTCTCTTCTTTTTATCATTTGCCTCATCTAACCCCCTGTACTAGATATTCTAAGACAATCAATTAACCAGAAAATATCTCTTACTCAAATGTAAGTTGTTCCAAGACGTGGTTCATTTCTCATTCTGAAAACCTATTGTAAAATGTACAAAACCTGATTTTGTTGCCACCCAGATTATTAGAAACAAATAATGAAATGTCCAGGCTGGGGAATAAACGTGCCTTTTGGAGGCAGAAACACCTGTGCCAGATAGGCTGTGACTCACACCAGGATGAGACAATAGCAGGATACTCGCCTGTGGGGAGTTCGCACTATTTGTGTTTTCTGATATTTTCAATAAACTGCTTCGCACTTCTAATTATTTCGAAAGAATAAAATGAATTTTTTAAATCCCTCCAGCTTTTAAAACCAAACCTAGTTTATGAAGCTATTTGTTCAAAATATCTTTTTCAACTCATGTAGCCTTAAAATATTCCAATTCCAAACCACAGAAGACTCAAATAGAATTGTCAAATCTCACTTATTCTTTCTTACCAGTCCCTAATCTGCTACTCTGTATGCTCTGCAAGCACAGCTTTGGAAGCCAATAAATTAATATTTGAGATGTTTAGCAGTCTGCTCGATTGCAGCCCTTATATCTTTGAGGACACAATATACAGTAAGATTTTATATGGGGAATAAACAGTCTTTGCGGTAGATGATTTCAAAGCTTGAGTGCTTTAGCCCTTTACTGAATGCAGTAAATTTTAGGTAGATTGTAATCCCATTCATACTTTGGCTTTTAGAATGCCTAACAACTTTCAGCAACTACAAATCATTGCACAAATGCAATAGAATCATAGTTTGCACAATAAAAATCCTATCATATTTAGTGAAAAATGAAAGTATTTTTCTTTATGTAGGTTAATCATAAATAGGTATCTGCCAACTAGTCTTACACCTAATCTAGCACCCCAAACTTTACTGTATTAATGCATTTGATACTTATAACAATCATGGTTTCCCACAGACTGATTGAAACAGCATATAGTCCATTCCGAAACATTCATTTGCTTCTTTAAAAGCTTTATAGCATCATCCTACTAGGGATATTAAAAATAAAAAGTCAATTTAGTGTAACTGTAAATCAGCCATTTAATAAGTTTTGAAAATCCTACATAGAGAGTTAGTCATTTCAGAATGCTTTTTCTCAACATTAAAAGAAAAGATTTCTAATTAAGTTTATAATGGAATGAAGTGCTATGGAGAAACTGAGCTGGGAACTTTTGGGGTCAAATTCTTTTAAATGCATCTTAACCTTCATTTTTCCTGCTGGGTCATTGTTCCACATAAATGTGGCAGTTGATACCCTTATTCCAGACACTGCAAAACACATTTTATAAGATGAATTATCTTCATCCCTAAACCAATTAAATAATTAATTAAAAAATAAATGTATGTCATACTCAACAGCAGTATGGATTTGTTAAGGTCCACTGGGGATATATTCTTTCTCACATACTTGATCTCTCATAACTCCTCCTTTAAACTTTCCACCATCTAGAATTAAACCTTTTTTGACTGGTTAACATATACTGAAAAATATTTTTGGTTATTCTGCTGGATTTAAGCAACGCAGTAAAATTTACATAAATGATAATAAAACAATGGGCATTCTTTCTGCTTCCTAAAGGAATGTTGCTTTTAGCATTTGTTCAGTCAGTGAATAATATTCTGATAATTTGGGGGAAAATAAAGGCACTGAAACTTATGCAAAATAACAGCCAAATGTAGGGGGACTCAATGCAAGTTTCTGGGGTCAAGAATTCATGAGGACTTATTCCCTACTATTGTATTCATTACTTTTGAAAATGAAATAAATTTATTCCCAGTCTATCTTCACTAATTTCAGTTTGATTCACACTTGGAAACCTTTCTGCAAATGCTGCAAGATCCTATAATAATAGTCTAAAATATCAAGCTTTTTACATAAGTGTTATTACACTTTTATGGGCCATCTTTGCAAAGTATTCTATAATGGAAGCTTTATAGTTTCAGTTATATCTTTATATTTTATCAGCATTTTCCACTTTTGTAAATTGTATAACTAGTCAGCTTTCTTATACTTCCTTTCCCAGGACATAATAACTTGACCAGACTCTAATGCTAAAGTTTGTGGGACACTTGTATTCAACTATTTATCATGGGTTGCTCTTGAGAGAAGCACTATAGTCTGTTTTTTTATACAATCACAAAATTAAACTCCTCTAACCTTCCCCATGACCTCTCATTGCACTTCATGATTGATTTGCTGTTTAAAGCTGCCAGATTTAGACACTGTAAGGCTGTAAATGGGGACAATTCAAATCTGTACATAGCAGAAGCATCCTTTTTCTTATTTGGAGAGGAACTACAGGAAAGTTTTTGTCACTTAGTTCTTAAAATCAAACTGGTCATGTGCAATTGCATTTATGTTTTATGATTGCTTTTATTCAACATTTATATTGGGTACTTGAGATTCGTTGTACAGGTGTGGTATATAATTGTGCCTTTTAAATGCACAAAGATTTTCTGTCACCATTTCCGAAGTGGATGGATGTACAAATACAAAGCCTAAATGCATTTCATATGTTGATGCTGTGTTTTATGGCAATTTCAGAATTTGAGATTTCAAAGTTGGTAATAGAAAGAAGCAGTCAGTTTTAAAGATGACAATTAATGAAAAATGACCATTAAGATTTATCTGACAGATTGTTTACAGTTATTTCATTTATTTCTATGAAAATATGTAGTTTTGTGGGCAGATTCCTAAGGTAAGGCCTTGACAGCTGAGTGAGCAAACATCACCCTATCTTGTCTTAACTGAGCAAGTTTTCTAGGAAGTAGGACAGTGTCAGGCAGCTCAAGTGAATGAGCAGACATCAGGGTAATCTGACCTTGTTGACATTTTCCATGAAGTAGAAAGAGAATTTAAGTATCAACCTCAAGAAACTTTTGTTATGAATTATATATCCAGAGACCCCAAATTACCACCATTCGAAACTAAAGATTGTATTGACCTATTGTAGTAGACAGCATTTGTATGTCAGGAATGGCATTCTATTTCTAAGTGTTCCTGTCTACTTTTTGACTGGGAAAGCCAACCTTCCTTCCCTTCCTTCCTTTCTTCCTTCTCTCCTTCCTTCCTTCCTTCCTTCCCCATTTTTCTCCTCCTTCTTACCCTACTTTTCTTGATTCTTCCCCTCTTACCCCTCTATGTCCTTTAATTCCTCTTCCTCCTCTTCCGTCTTCTCTACTTTTCTGTCTCTTCTTCCTCTGTCCTTCCTTTTTCTTCTTCTTCCTTTATCTTCTTCCAAATGACCAGAGTCCCTTATGATTGCATAAATGGAATCTCAACTCTTCTGAAAAAGTAAAACAAATGCCTCAGCAAATGGGGGAAAATTAGAAAAAAAACTCAATTTGATTAATGAATCTATAAGTGAATTACTGATAAATTCAGTACAGTGAGAAAGAGCCCATCTTTTTGAGTACCATCTTAGATCCAAACGAGAGAGGCCTTATAATGAACAGACTCTTAGAGTGACCTCAGTGACCTCTAACTCTTGGTATTACATGCATATGTAATCCCTCTCTCCAAGTGTGGGCAGAACTTGTAAATTGTTTCTATTGAACAGAATACACAAAAGATACTGGAATGTATGTGATGACATGCACATGATTACATGATTATGGTTGCAGCATCCAATTTCCTAAAGTTTCTCCCTTCTTTGCTGGCTTTGAAGAAGCAAACAGACATGTTGTGAAACATGACATGGCAAGTAACTTTGGTTGACTTCCAAGCTGAGGGTGTCCTCCAGCTGACAGCTGACAAGGGCTTGTAGCCAACAACCAGCAAGTAATTGAGTTCCTCAGTCCTACAATCACAGAAAAACTGGACTTGTTCAACAAACTGAATGAACTTCAAAGTGGATCCTTCCCTAGTTGATTCTCATATAAGTCTGCAGTTCCATATGACCCCTCGAATGCAGCCTTTGGAACCTCAGAAAGAGAGAACACTACTAAACTTTACCTAGGTTCCTAACCAGCAGAAATAGGGAGATAATAAATATGTGTTGTTTTAAGTTTCTGACGTATAATATGTTAATGTAATGGTATTTACAGCAATAGGTAATATATATACAAAAACACATACTCAAAATAACCATAGTAAAGATCACATGTATACCTCTGTTACTTAGGATTTGGTGCATTCTTCTAGCATAACAAGACCTTTGAACCTTGCCCTCTGCTCTTATGACCAACTGTTCAGATACTAAAGAATCATTTCACATTTTTTTCTTTATGTTCTCCAACAAATTGTATCCATACACCATTAAGGTTTCTTGAGTTGTGCCAACATCAGAAATGGGTAGTACTTCAAAGTATGGGAAGGATTTGATCAAAAGTAAGAGAAAAGACAAAATAATTAAACGGCTCAATTCTTATTCTTAGCATGAATACAATAGATATTTTATAATGATGTATTATTTACCAGTCATTCCCAGGAGTGCTCAGTGTCCATTTTCTTACTATTTTTGGTGTCTTAATTCATGCTTCCAGAGATACTCACAAATTAGTATGCAAACAGCAGCTGAACAATATTTTCTAATATTACTTAACTTGTATTATTCTTAAATTTGTATATAAGCAGGTCCATACATACAATGTGTTATGTTGATGACTATATGAGCATTGATCACTAGAATTGTAAACCATTTAATTTTTATAAAATTTTTAATTATATTTAATTAAATTTTCAAAAATTATGTAAAAATTTGGCCTAAATTTAAAATTTGATTTAAATTCTTAGTATTCAACAGTTATAATCTGTATCTTTTTTAACTCATAATTTTGAATAATAATAATTTATCATTATTATTATTATTAGATACTGAACCCAGGGGTACTTACTTTATCACTGAACTACATTTCCAGTTGTTTTTGTCTTATATTTTGAGACAAGGTCTGGCTAAGTTGCTCAGGGTCTCACTAAGTAGCTGAGGCTGGTTTTGAACTTGTGATCCTCATGCCTCAGCCTCCCAAGCTGCTGGGATTATAGACTTCTGCCACCATGGATTAGCTATTTTGAATTATTTAGATAAAATTTATCTAAAAATGCATTTGAAATTTATTTAAATATTTCAAAATTTTACATTTACTCTAATATCCCTTAATGAATTATGCATAAACATTATTCACACTGAATAAAAGAACTTTATAATATTTTTATGCAATCTGCAGACAAAATTCAGATTTCCACTTGATTTTGAATGGACTAGGAGTTAAGTATAGCTTTCATATTTTTAGGAGATAAAAAAAATAAAAAGAAAAATAGTATTTTGTGGTATGTGAATTTATAAATTTGTTTTTCAGTGATCAGAAATAAAGTTTTATTGAAACTTGGGGAAGGTCATTCTTTTAAGTGCTATCTGGATGTTTTCACATTATAAGGCCAGAGTTGAGGAGTTGTGACAGAGACCAGACGGCCTGCAAAACTGAATATTCTCTATCTAGTTCTTTATATGAGAAGTTTGCTGATTCTTGCTTTAAATCATTACTGTCACTTGAGCACATATTATGTGAAGATTTTGATTATAACAAAATAAATATTTTTCTAAAATGAGAGCAATAACAATAATATTTATAGAAGAAATGTCTGGTGATTTTTGAACTATAGATGTCTCTTTTTATTACTCATCTGAATTCTGTTGTCTTATAATCAGAACAACTAGATATGTTCAATAATAACATTTAACAGTTTGCTAATTTTCAGTTATTTAAAAACTATAATTTGTACATGCATATTTCCAATTTTTCTTGTATGAACGTGTATCTGTCAATGCAGGAAGACAAAACATTTTATTTAATAGTTTGTTGATTAATAACTCTAAACTGTTTAAACAAATTTATGTGTCTTCTAGTCGTGTGCTTAACTTGGGCCCCACAAACTTTTGAGGTCTCTCTTTTTGAAAAGAATGCGTTTCAAAAGATTTTTACCTCCAAATAGCCACACATTATCATTCATTCATACTGTATCAGGTTTAGCTTGAAAGTAATCATTCTATAGATTTTGGTGTTTTTGTTTGTTTGTTTGTTTGTTTGTTGTTTTTGGTACCGGGGTTTGAACTCAGGGGTGCTTAATCACTGAGCAACATTCCCAGTCCTTTTTTGTATTTTATTTAGAGACAAGGTCTCGCTGAGTTGCTATACTGATGTTTCTTAGAGGACAACAAATGTTTGGCCACCAGATACCAGCAGTAGTCCTGGGAATTCAGGAGTCGCACTGTGTCTCTCAATTCTTGTGCTCTTGTGGGAGAACATTTCAAGCAAGACATGAAAACATAGTAAATGTACAGCAATGCTTACTAAAAGAAAAAGGAAAACCCTCTTAAAGGAGAAAATGGGCTGTCTCAAATAGGAGAGAGAACTAGCATCCCATTTCCCCCAGTTTTATTGGGGTCTTAGGGAAGTTTCTAGAGAGCCCTGCCCAGATACCACTTCTTAACTATTGACAAGCAGGATTGAATCAGATTTTTAAGCCCATATTTTGCATGATTTTGTTCACAAGTACCCAAGTGAAATCCAGGGGGCTAAATTTAACTACTATAATAAGATTAAACTGATATGCTAAAGATTGAAAAGCAATTTTGGGTCATGTTGATCCTCACTGACAGCTTCTAATTGGAACTTTGTTTTGTTCATTTATTTATTGACAAGGAAGAGTCTTACATTCCTAGGCCTTGAGAGAATATCCCTAAGGAAAACAGGTTGTTTGCTGAGGAATATAACATATCCTATTGACTTAAGCCAGAGCAGGGCCAGAATGGTCATAGGTAAATAGCCTTTTAAAAGAAAGCCTGTGGGGAGCCAGCACATGGGACCAATCTATTTCATGCTCTTACTGCTCACTGTCTGTTACCTGTAACACTCACTTTCAATCATTTTTTTCATTTATGTAGAAACTGGCAGTTTATAATAAATCAAAATATTTTAGTTAATTTAAATGGTCAGGGAAAGGTTGAAGCATATGGGAATTTAAATTAGAAATGTCTCAACTAGATTGTGAGATACAATTTCTGAGAAAGTGGTGCATGGGACCAGTGGTCCCTAAAATTAAAGGCAATGGGAAATTAATTGATCTATTTAAGTTACACACATGACCATACCTTGACTGATTCAAATAAGATAAATCTTTTGTATAAACATCATTTAGGAGGGAGGACTGAGAACCTATAATCAATTAAGTTTTAGCAGACTTCTCTTTGGAAGACAAGACAACTGAGTAAATACTTCAGAGAAAACGAGCATAGAAAAAAACTTATTCTACGATAATAAAATTTTCCCCTATCATATACCACACAACAAATGCATAAGATGATTAATAAAATGAGGAATTAAATCATCACAATTCAAACCTTTAAAGGATAATTTCTGACAAGCAGGATTATACAGTTATGCCTATAAATGGTAGAGAGATGTTTTTACTGGAAATGGGCTACTTAATAGATTTTTTATTTTTAATCAATTTTCACATTACTATTTTCTCAATTAATGTATGTGTTCCTACATTGATATGATCAGCATATGTCTGCTTTCTATACTTTCCTTTTGTAAAAGTGGAGTTTGAGCAAGAAACTCTTAGTTCAGCCATGACATTCCTCAACAGTTTTTATTAATGAACTTTACTTTTTTGGTATAGTTTTAGACCTACAGAAAAATGAAATGGAAAGTATAGAGAGTTAATCTGTACTCCCTCACCACCAACAACACTGTGCCCAGTTTTCCTTATTATGAAGCCTCTCATTAATGTGATGCATTTGTTATAATTTATGAGCCAATACTGATGAATTAATATTAGTAACTAAGGTTCATAGAAAACAACATATCACTGTGTTGTGTAGTCTATGGGTTTTGGCAAATGTATAGTTCCATGCATCTACCATTAAAGTATCATTCAGAATAGTTTCACTGTCCTGTACATCCCTTGTGCTCTACCTATTCATTCCTTCTTCCTGACTGAACTCCTGGCATTCATCTTTGTACTACCTCCATAGTTTTGTCCTTTCCAGAAGGTCATATGATTGGAATCATACAGAATCTAGAATTCTCAGATTGGGTCTTTCACTTAGAAATATGTGTTTAAAATTCCTTCATGACTTTTCACGGTCTAGTAGCTCATTTATTTTAGTGCTGAATAATATTACATCATTTAGATATACCACAGCTTGTGTATCCATTCACCTATGGAGGGAGAGATCTTGGTTGCTTTGAGTTTGGGCCATTGTAAATAAAACTGCTAGGAATATTATGAGCAGCTTTTTGTGTACACAAGTTTTTAACTAATTTGGGTAAATTCTAAGGACTGCAACTGTGGAATTTGTATGATAAAAATATGTCTCACTTTGTAAAGAGTTTTCAACTGCCTTCCGAAGTGATAGTACCACTTTCATTCCTACCAGCAATGAATGAAAATTCCCATATTCTTTCACCTTTCCAGCATTTGGTGGCAATGTTTTGGATTTCAGATAGCTTAATAGGTTTATAGTGGTATAGTATCATTGGTTTAATTTGTTATTTCATTATGGCATATGATATTGAGTGTATTTCCATATGCTTGTTTGCCATCTGTATCTTCTTTGGTGGTGTGTCTATTCAGATTCTTGGCCCATATTTTAAGTGGATGGTTTGTTTATTGTTGAGTTTAAAGTGTTTTTTGTATATTTTTGGATGTCAGCGCTTTATCAGCAAAGTATTTTGCAAAGATTTCTTCCTAGTCTGCCTTATATTTTCATTTTCTTCATAGTATCTTTCCCAAATCAAAAGTTTTTAATTTTAACACAGTTCTATTTATCAATAGTTTCCTTTATTGTGCTTTTGTTGTTGAATTTAAACAGTCATTGCCAAATTTAAGATCACCTAGATTTTCTCCCATGGCATCTTCGAGGAATTTTATAGTTTCTTGTTTAAAATTTAGAGCTAAAATTCATTTCAAATTAATTTTTGTGAAAGGTTTAATACTTCTGCTGGATTCATTTTGTTTTGCAAGTAAATGTCTAGTTGTTCCAGCCCCATTTGTTGAAGACTATGCTTTCTTCATGAAATTGTCTTTTCTCCTTTGTCAATTCGTTGACTATTTTTGTGAACCTTCACACAAATTTAAAACAACAGTCGCTGCATTCATGTATCTATAATTATCTTTACATTTTGAATATCCTGCTACTGATATGAACTTTAGGCTAACACTCTTATTCTTTATTTGAATGTGAAGGGTCCCCTTTACTTCAGCAAATGTGTAAAAGAGATACAAAACTTGGGGAAATCAATATAATTTCCAAAATAACAAGTGTCTAACATAGGATAGCAGCAACATCTTATAGCTAAAGGTGAGACACTTAGTTGATTGTATGATAATATACAATTACTAATTTTATTTGCCCAAGCAAAAATAAAGACATTTGGAAAATTTTTCCTTCAAGTATTTGGTTTCTATCAAAATACAGTAATTGCTGAGAGTGGCATGAAATTAATCTTAATGAGATTTGAGACTATTGAAATGTTAATGCCACTCAGCATTTTTTTTTTAGAAAATAAAGATCTAACTTCAATCAATAAAGTGTAATTATTGTGGGAAGAGAGTTCACTCCTATATATGACCATTATCGCCCTCACAACCTCATCTTCTGAGGATAAACAGGAGCTAAATTAAAATGAAAAGAGAGGGAGAAGGATAAAACAGTACAACTTGATGGAGATTGGCTAATATTATAGTAGGTAATCCTGAAAGAGATATCTGTGATTTTTATTGTTATTTTATAATAATTTTTAATGTACTTAATTTTAAATAAGTTTATGTTCTCATAAATTCATAACATAGTTTTATTGTTGTGGTCACAAAGTATTGCTTTCAAAACTCAATGAGGGGTTGTGGTTGTGGCTCAGTGGTATAGTGCTTAGCTAGCATGTGTGAGGCACTGGGTTTGATTCTCAGCACCACATATAAATAAATAAAATGAAAGTTCATTGACAACTAAAAAAAAAAAAAAAAAACTCAATGAGACTTTTTGGAAACACCTCTCCCCTGCTCTCCTACTTTTCTCACATCATTCAAAGACCTTCTGGTTAGAGCCTAACAAGGTACAGTAGGTTGACATTTATCAGAAACTATGGAAACTATGTGTATAGTTATGCTCTTTACACTATCATTTCTTTCTTTGCAATTCTTACAGTTTACCTGTGAAATTTGAGTGTTGGTGAACTTAGAAATGTCATCATGTCTTTCTGGTTTAATGTCAAAAACTGCACTGAATGTTAGAGCAAAGCTTGTCAGACCAGTTTGCCACCCACAAGGAAGGGGAGTAAAACTTTTCATTACAGGTTTCAAAGTAAGTTCACTTATTCATTTTGGCTCACCCCTCCTGCTTTCTGTAGGTGGCGATATCACGTCTTTGTCTCATGTCCTACTGTACATCTATTCTCTGTCATCTACAGAACTAAAATATAATGGTGCTACTGGAAAACCTGGTTTCACCACAACTTAGGTGAAGTACTATATAAATGCTCTGTGCCTACTTTCTTACTTTCAATTGAAAAGTATAATACTAATGAATTTACTAATGAGGCAAAGAAAGAAGAAGTAATTAATTTAAGCTTTCATTGTATTTGATTCTGCACTCCTTATTTCAGGGAGAAGTGAAGGACTTATTTCAAGGAGTTAAGATTGCTGGGAAGGACCTGGTACAGTGATGGACACCTGCAATCCCAGCTACTGGTACTCAGGAGGCTGAGGCAGGAGAATCACAAATTCAAGGCCAGCCTACGCAACTTAGGCACTGTCTCAAAATAATTATTTTTAAAAAGGTTGGGGTTGTAGCTCAGTGGTAGAGTGCTTGCCAAGCATGCTGGGGGCCCTAGGTTCAATCCCCAGTTCCAGACATACACACACATACACACACAGACACACATACACACAAGGCTACAGGGGAGATGATAACAATATCACATATGAAGTAATCTTAGGCTCTAACTTCACACACATTCAGTTTGTTCTTTAGTAAATAGAGGAAAGTGCTTGAAGTTAATATGAAAGAATCTTAAGAATCTTAACCCTAGAATGGAAAAGGAATTGCTTGCATATACAAGGTCACTTAATGTTGCTGTTTCTAATGTAACAATGCTGTGGTACATTTCACCTACTGGACTTCATCCTTAGAGATTTTCATGGTAGATAGCTTCCATTCCTATGTGGAATGTCATTCTAATGGGAGAAAAGCTCTGTCCTTTATGAATCTTGTTAATTTAGGTAGGGGTTTGCTATAGCTAGATGATCAAATTGATTTTGTGAACTTTTAAACCTATTCTTACAGAATTGGTGTGAAGAAAATTTCTGTTAAATATGGTTTAACATTCTCTAAGTCAGTACTTCATCCAGATTTCCCACCATTATTTTTGTTGTGAACCGGAAGACACATTAACATTTGTTAATGGCCTAGTTACACTGAATTAATATCATGAGCATCACTGTTGTTTTGAACTCTAGAAACTAGGACAAGTTTTGGTACTTTTATGCCTAAGGTCATTCACTTGCATAATCTAACCAATAGTCACTGTGAACAAGGCTGAAGTTTCTCCAGAGTAGATCTGCTCTCAGCAGATTCAGCAGTCAGCTCTCAGTTTAGTTGGTAGCACAATTCAACCAAGGCAAATAAGCCATGAAGCTATTGATTCCAGCCTTACAAATTTGGAAAAGGGGAATTTTTCATTTTCTTTGATTCTTACAATATTATAGGATATGTAAAGTTAAAATGATCAGAGCTTTACCATGTAAAGGTTACATACTGTGTATACTCAGTAGAGGGAGAGGTTGGCATTTATCCCAGGACTAAAATGAGAAAGTTGGGAGGGACCTTAGGGATCTCCTGGCCTTGGAATTGATCTCTGATTTTTCTGAGTTCACACAGTTTTCTAAACCTAAACTTATTCTTTTGAACTTTGTAAGAATCAGAGAGTTTAGGTTTTAATCTATAAAACAAATATTGGGTTAGTCTGATTTGGAAATAATAACTCAAATTTTAAGGTAGACCAGGTTAAGTATGATTTGCATTATTGCATGATTAGTCAAAATATTGTCCTTGGTTGAATATATCTGAATAACAATGGTATCAATGAAATGTGAAATCAGTCAACATATTTTTTTGAACTTTTAAAGCCACTCTTCACACATGAATTGGAATAAAGTAAGATCAACTTATGCAACTACATGCCTTACTGAGACATAATAACTAAAATTCTATGGTGTACATGTCATGTTTCATATTTCCTATAGCTAGTGCCAGGACTAGATTGAGGTAATTCAGCTGCATAGTCATCAACCACTTCTTTTTGGAAGATTAATCTATAATCTAATTGATATACCTCACGAAAACCATATTTCTAATATTTACTTTGAAATGTGTCACTCCCTAATAGTGTCTGACAACTTCTATACTTCAAGTTTAATCAGCGTAAATTGTGAGAATAGACTGCACCACATGGTTTAACAATATCCAAACTGCATGCTTTTTTTACTACAAAGACTAGAAATTGTGCTGCAAATTTACACCTTAACAAGTTTTAAAATAATATTTATTTCAAAACAGACTTATGTTTTACTTTCAAGTGTTTACAGAAAATTGTATGATCCAGAAAAATGAATAATGGCTTCAAAGCAGGTGGACTAGGGTATGTCTTGAGTCCATTAGCTTTGTGACTTTAGCAATATACTTAATCTCTGTGAATTTAATTTTCCTTATTAGGAAAAGGAAGATTTAATAATACCTACCTCTCAGAATTGCTATTAAGTTTTAATTAAATTCAGGTTAAAGAAGTACTATACTACATGATACTTTTGTAGACTTTCATTAGATGTTACTTCTCTCACCTGTATTTCTCATTTTCTGGAAGATTAAACAACCCCAGTGCATTCTAAACCACTAACTTTATTCTGTATTGCCATCAAACCTTCAGAGCATACTTGAAACCCATTACTCTAATCTCTATTTCTAAGAAAATATGCAAAATTATTAGGTAGTATACTTTAAATTCACAATCATCTGTTTATGAAGACATTCATGTTTCACATCATGCAATTTCCTAAAAATATAAAACCCTAGATATTTTATATTTTGACCTTTACTGCATAAGACTCTTAATTTCATAATGGACACTAGCATAGAATGGAATATTTGTTTTTCTGAACTACAAAAGTAAGTTCTTTCATGTGAATTAAAGTTTCTCTTTTCTGATTGGGAACAGGGAACACATGTCACTATAGTTACTAGCAGAATTGCTATAATTTGACAGAATATGTATATGGCCAAAATTAGTTATGCTAAATAGCTGAAATGAATACAAAATGACCCAGGAAAGGAATGTGAAGATTACATAGTATCAAGCATTAGAAAGAACATCAGAAACCTGAGCCCTAATTAATTAGGCCCAAAGTACAGTTCATATAGGTTATGGAGTATTAAGTGTAAAATAAAAAATATTACACTATTCTATCACTTGACGGCAACTAAAAACCCAACCCAAAAAATTCTACATGGATGAGATTTTAATCTCTCTAGAGTCAAGTAATTCATAAGAAATAGTGCTGGGCCTGTGCCAGTGATAAACAGTTAAAAGCTAAGACTGGCTAAATTACTGATGTGATGGTAAAATTAGGAAACTTCCCAATGCTGTGGAGAGACAGTTGTAAAACACTACTAAGAAATAGAATAGTCACAAACATTTTTTAAAGATTTTTATTGGTGCTTTATAATTGTCATAAGTAGAATTCATTACATCGTATCTGTACATGCACATAATTTGATCTCTTTCATTCCCCAGTCCCTTCCCTTCCCCTCCCACTCCCTCCCACTCCCTCCCACTCCCTCCCCTGATCTACTTGCTGTACTGCAATAGTCTCCCTTCAGTTATTACTACTATTTCACTTAGTACATTATAATTATATATGTGGGATTATTAAGGCACATTCATAGGTGGATATAGAATAATTTGGTAGATTTCATTCCCTAGTACTTTCCCATATCATAAACATTTTTTTCAACTTACAAAGGATTTTGCATGTAGTTTTCTTATTGAATGTTTACTGCAATTCTGTAAAGATGACGAAGAAGCTAGAAATAATTTTAGAAACCTCCTCAAGGTTCATACATCCAGGATCTCTGACTCTATAATGCAGACCCTTTTCACTACTATCACATCTATTCTGATGAATAAGCATGAATTTCTGATGTTAATCCTTCAAGGTGAAAGCAATCAAGATGTTTAGAGCACAGATTTCTGGAGAGAGGAAACCATAGGTATAGGCCAATTATATGGACCAATATCCCAAATAAAACAGACATAATTTCAGGGAATTTTTTTAACCAGAGTTCAGAGATACGACTAGTCTGGGAGAACTAACTACCTTTCTCCAATATGCATTCTCTCTTCGTTTAAAAATAGACCTTTCAAATTTTAGCTGAGCATAAAGCCAACCTGCTCAAAACTGCATTTCCCATGATGCCTCCTAATCAGGTATGTCCTATGACTAAGTTCTAACAATGAGAGTTGAACAAAAGTGACTTCTTGACTAGACTACTAAGAAAATGGGCAAGCCCTCCCTTTCCCTGTCTTCCTAACCAGCTAGCTAATAGATGAACATGATGGCAAGTAGCTGCAGCAGCCAGTTAAGACAAGAAAAGTTTTGGCCAAGGAAAAATTAGTCAAAGAGGGAAAGCAATCAACTTTTTTTCGGGAACCACAGGAATATATATTTATCAGTATGTTTCACACACAAAAAAATAAAATTACAGTGGAAGAATAACATAAAAGTTAGGGATGAAAAGAGGAAAATGAAGAAGCAGTAGCTAATCTAACATGGAAATGAAGTCAAGAGTGATAGAAAAATACAAGAGGCAAAAGAGACTTCTGCATCAGACTACCTGAGCCAAATTTAATCATATGATGTAACCAATAACAGAATATTCTGTTTTCCTAACAGGACACTTATAACCAGTTTAATTAAATTCAAGACATGATAAGAAAGTTTCAAGTGTCAATTTCATAGATAAATATTTTTAAGAATAATTCCAAAGCCACACCTGAATGTAGAAGTGGAAATGGGCAGCAAATATGTAATGTATTTGGCATTTAGCAGTTATAATCTGTGTGGACAGCAGCATAATGGTCAAGTAAGGTAATGAGACTGGGAAACAACACCTTTAAAGTCATCATTCAGTAAGTTCTCCTCAGTTATGATGGGTATGACTTTTAGAATACATACAGTATTTAGAATACATACTTTTAGAATGCTGAATACAGTTGGAAAGTACTAGAAGATTATGATAAGATTCAAAAAGTATTTATAGAGACAAGGGTAAAGACAATAAGGAGAACTAGAAGAGACACTTGGTCAGCAGGAATGAAGGACTTCTGAACTTTGTATGCCTATCATTAACATATTCTTGACCTTTATTTTAATGTTTCAATGTTGCATTATAGGCAACTTGCCTGAAGTATTTTTCATGAAAGAATAATTTCTGGATAGAGTTTTGTGAAACCATTTAACTCTCCCATTTTTTTTTCTCATACAGCAATATTAAGAGGTCAACATATCAACTGTAGTATTGGATCACTTCTTGGTTTATATAATGTTTCCAATATTTTTAAGTGGATATTTAAGCTGTAAGTTCTGGGACTTCTGCTAGAAAAGACTTACCATATACTTATGCTATCGTTTCATCATTTTTCCTATCTTTAATTTTATCCTAGTCTAAATGAACATACACTGTATTACCTAAAGAAACAAAATGGAAAATGATTTTAGTTCTAAAAGATAAATGATCTCTAAAATAAAGATAAAGCATGCAAATCATCCTGGAAGGAATTATGTTCAAATGGTAATAGTCATTCTCTTTGAAGGGTGAAAGTACATGTGATTCTTTTTCTTCCATCTACTTTCTTTACATTTGTAGAATTGTCTTGTATGAATATGCATTACTTTTTAACAGAAGAACCATAATCATACCTTAATGTAAAAGGTAATGTAAAAGAAAAATAATGCTATAATTCTAATAATTGTTTGAAAAGAATGCTGGAATAATTCAGATGCATAGTTATCTAGACTACTGGGAAGTCGTAGGAAAGTTTCAAATCTCTTTTTATAAGCACCTTCTCTATTTTGGGGAAGTTCTTTCTTCTGCTTAACCCAAATTTTCTTGCTGTAATTAAATAACTTCTTTCTCCCCTTCTCCTCCTCCTTTCTCTATTTCTCTTGTCTATCTTTAAAAAATTCTCTTTCCCACATATCTGTTTATTCTTAGATGAGATTTTATTGGAAAGGCTGGTGTTTTGTGTTAAATGAAATAGGCTTCTTTGTAACAGGTGCTAAGTTAGGAATAGTAATTATATAGTTTGTGATTTATTTAAAAAGGGAGTTTCCTAAAAGTATAAAGAAAATCTGTGTGTGTTTATTTATTAATTGAAGCTTTCTGAATTTTGCTTTGTGCCAAATTATGAACAAGACATAGTAAGGTGAAGAAAGGTCATGAGAAATTCAAACAACACCTAGTAACTTTTGCTATCTACTGGTAGAATATGGGGAGAGTTGATTCTTCCAACTGTGGAAGAGACAGCCTTACTAAATTCAAAACTGAGTATAATTGGAATGCAATCCATACTACTGGACAAGAAAAGGGGACAAAGAGTATCAGTGCTTTCTTGCATGTTAGGCCCAGACAGCAAGAGAATGATACAGATGATACTGTTTTCCATGATAATAGAGATATTACTTCAATATGGTTCAGATTGCAGAAATATCCTTAGATAGGCAGCAGAAAATCGTGCATAGTAAAATGAACTCCACGTGGAGTGGCATTAGCAGACAGGAGTCAACTATATGAAGAACCTTATAGACCATGTTAACGAAGCTACAAAAATTACTAATAAACGAGATAGCATTTAACTTAAGGAATTTCTTGATCAGATCACTGTTTGTGAAGATATGACAGTTCTGGGAACAATGGGTTGGAAGCAAGGAATAATCCCAGTACAAGATGATGAGAACTTGGGAATAGGACAGTGAGACTTCAAATTAAAAAAAAGGTGGGGTGGCGGTTATATGTACAATTGTGATTTCAGCAGTAGAATCAACAGAGCTTGGAAGTAGAGGGGGAAAATAAACTTCTCCTTACCCACTGTTAGGTCCATGGCTGAGAACCCTACAATTAAAGATAAATTTACAAGAGTTAAAGTTTTGTGTTATACACAAGTCTTTGAAAATGCAGACGTGAAGAAACAGGTAAATTTGTATATTGTAATGCTTTAGTTCAATGGAGTGAAAAGTTGTGCAGAAGTATGATTGAAGGACAGAAGGGTTTAAGCTAATGATATTTAACTGGGGGAGACTCAGCAAGGCAAATTTGTTTAGGTTCTTCCTGGCACCCATGTGTCTTCAATTCCTTTCCTCTTGGTAAAAAGAACACACTTCTGGAATGAAGAGCTTAAGACCTTCTTCAGGGAAAAAGGAAAGAGAAGGACAGTGAGTCACCTTCCTAGGTTTTATGATCAGCTTCAGAAGAAGGACAAGTTCTAAGTGGGAATGGCTTTCCTGATTCTGCAGTTTTCCCAAATACCAAGGTGCCATATTTTGGGGTAATGTGTCCTAAATCCTATAAGTGTGATATGTTTGGGTGAATGTGAGAAAAGGGATAAGAAAGTGTCTGAGATTCTTGAGTAAATTCTGTTAATAGTTATAAGGGAATAAATAAGTATATTTGGAAAAAGTTAAAATATTTGGCTTTGAATATACTGATTTCAAAGTTGGCAGAAAAAGATATTACCAGAATGTGGTATGACTGACATAAAATTGACATTATGTGACCACATCAAACTCATGCCTTTCCAAATAAAATATTGGACTAAAGAATACAATTGTGAGTATTAACTACCTAATTTCTAATTGGGAATTTATTCTCAGTTTTTACTAAGTCTGGAATACTAAGTGCATGCAAGGCATATATTGTACAAGATAGGGAAAAATGCTTGTAGGATTTGATATTGCTGTGAATCTTACCTTCTAGGCATAAAAAGGCTGATGATATCTTATAAGGTCAAGTGTTTCATTCAGGTGAGATCTATCAATTGTTACCCAGTAAAAAACAACACATTTGAGGTACTAAAAATAATGAAGTAGCAGAAAATGAATCAAAATTCAATGACCAGGTGAGCACAACGCAGTAAGAAAGGAAAATGATTGAGGTGAAATGACCCTACTGATCAATTCATATTTTTCTATACTTAGATTTGATCCTGTTCATTTAATTGTTTATTACCTACCCACCTCAGATCGTAGTACTGAATTCATTTTCAACAATGATTCCAGAAACATAACTTCAGTACTGTCATCATTACTCTCTCTTTAGTGGATACCTAAAACACTATTCCCATTTTCACTTTCATTATAACAAGATAGCAAAGTATTATCAGTTGCCTTTCTTTCTGTTACCCACTCTTAAAATTGACCTATCATTTTATTAATAGAAAATCATCTTTCCTGAAATCACAAATTAAATATTCTCAGTTTTCAGGCCCTGGGCACTAGGGTAACTTATTGATTCTACCAAATATATTCAACATTCATTTTTTCCTCATAAATTAGTTGTGAATTGCATGAGATTTGGACTTCTATATGTCTCAAAAATATTCATCTCCTTTCTGAATTTCTTCCTTCCAATAATATATCCATGAATAGGTTAAAATAATAGCATACGTAGATAAAAATGTGAATGAATCCATATAAGTGTGTAAAAGTGTATATGAAGACCTGATATATGTGATTCTGGTATGTCTTCTTTGGCAGAGAGGATAAGACTTTGATCAAATATTGAATTCATTTAAGGTGACTGGGAAGATGGAATTCAAACAAGAAACTAATAATGGTTGGGTGGTTAGTTGGTTGGTTGTGAAAGAGAAATACAGCATTGGTTGAAGGGAATGATTGTGCAGACTACAAGAATTTACTGATAGTCTGTGTTGGTCAAATTTCAGCAGAATACCCTCTATACTATTTTCATATGTTCTGAAACTGACAAATCCATATATAGAAGTAATATATTTAGTGGCACAATCATTATTCTCCAATGATTCTCCTAAATACATATGCTGCCTTATCTTTTGCATTTTCAATGATCTGCATGTAGAATATTCAAATAATAAAAATGATCAAACTACTAGAAGCTCATTACTTTTTCATTTCTTTGACCAGATTCAAGTATATGGCATACATGGTGATAAAACATATATCTACCTGGAGCAAGGTATCTACATTTTAATGAAAATGAAAGTGAGTTTAAAAAGGAAAGCACAATATTAAAATGTATTTAATCTTGTTTGCAATTATTGTGTTGCATTAATGGAAGGTTTAGTATTAATATGACAGACAATGTTAGAAAAAATCAATCTCGATTTGAAGGCTTCATGGTGGACAGGGAGAGAGAGCATTACTACACCCATCACCCATTATTAGCAAGAATTTATAATGCACATCCCAGCTTGCTTTTCTCATTTAATTCTTCTTGAGGTGCATGAAAGTGTTTGTTTCCATAATGATTCAATTAACCAATGTTAATTAACCAATAATTTTTGCCAATTTATTACTAATATAAAATGCAACCATCTTATGTAGCAATGCCAAGGCTCAGAAAATAAAGCTTTGCCAGTTCTTCAAGTAATTAACTGCTACAAAAAGGTTTAATTGATATGCTTAAAGTGTTATTTATTTTAAGTAATAATGAAAAGCACTACACATTTTAAAAGGATTAGTGTGATATAGGGGCTAATAGAAAAGTGTTTCTTATATGGAAATCTAGATTTTGGCTTACCATCATAGTCAACATTGACCTGACTTCACCCCAATATTAGAGATATTCTACAATACCATGAATAATTCATGCACAAAAGATTCTGTGAAAGAAGGTAACTCCTGGATCATTCTCTGACACAACTAACTTATAAAATCAAATGAAAGGAACCTATTGATGGGAGTCAGTGGGGAAAGAAGGAGTAGAATAGAGGGTTATATAGAAAGATCATTCTAGCCAAAGCCTCATATTCATAATAAGCATCCTAAAGTTTAGACTTCTTGTTGCCTTAACATTGCTATGGTTTTTGTGTATGTGTGTATTACATTGTATTTTATAGAATGTTTAATGTAAATATTTTAAATATTGCAATGTCTGGGAACACTTTCAAAAACAACATGAAAATTGGAGGAGAATCTATATCAAGTGAGGAACTTAGAGAAGGTTACCATTGACAAAAACTGCAAGATTTTTACAAGATATAGGACAACAAAACAAGACTTATCTAAGAAACTGAACAATCATTTCATAACTATGTTTGGTTTATTTTGTTCATGATTTCAGTTCATGATCACTTGGCTCTGTTGTTTCTGGACCCGTGGTGAGGCAGAACTTCATGACAGGGAACTTGTGATGGAAGTGAAGCAAAGTTGATCACCTTATGGCAGTTTGGAAGAAGAGAGAGGGGAGCGGGAGGATGGGATCAGAGATAAGATATACCTTTCCAGGGCACCCCATGTAATGTAACCTTCTTCATCCAAGTAGGGTCCATTCAGAGTATCTACCACTGCCAATTATACCATCACTGAGTAGCAAGCCCTCAACACAGGAGACTTCGAGGGACAGTTCAAATTCAAACTCTAACAACTAGCCTACCCGAGATGACAAAATCTCTTTAAAACCACTCTTTTGGATATTTGTCACTTGCATAGCTTCCTAGCCATCAAACTTTCTACATATCTGGGACAAGAAATTCCTCAGTGTGTGACTAGTGAATGGATGACTGGCTTCTGTTACACGAGCTGAAGCAGGGGCCTCCTTTCTTCCTTTAATTTCTGACAGCAAAGGAGCATCTGAGAACTTGTCCTAGGCTCATTTAGGTGCACTTGTCTGAGATGGAAGATTGAAAGAATATCACAAAGACATAGAAATAATTTAGAAATTATTCAAGAAAGCATAACTGGCATTATGTGTTAGAAAAAACAATGTTGTTGGTGATGGTGGTGGTGTGGTGGTACAGCCAGTTTTTTCTGGCATTATTTTGACTGGTTAACTTCCCTTGATTGCAGTTTGTTTTTTGAGCTTTTCTCTTCCATTCCATCCATTCTGTAAACTATTTAATATCCTTTCAATGCATATCTTTTATCCTTAATTTAGTCAGTCTTTTTTTTTTCTATTTATACAACCAAGAACTTGAACTGATTGAATGAGGGAACTTTTAGCAGTGAGGATGGGCAAACATGAAGGTCAAGAGAAACTGTACATTACTCCTCTATGGATCCATATTACTGAAATCAACTGCATGAGGATAACCCTCAGGGTAAGGACAACCACATAAACAGCCTGGAGATGGCAGGGCTCTTCTCCACCAAGGAGCAGGAAAGTTACTGAATATAGTCATATGATGACTTGGCATATTCACCTTGATAAGGGACAGATAGATGTGAGTGGTGGGAACATGGGGTTAAGGGAATGCTTCTATAAAATGGACTCACTGTGTTGACCCCCACATGTTTTCTCTTCCAAGAAGAGATTTCCTATAGCCCTGCCTGGCTTATATTCATAGGATATGTCACATTTCTCAGGAAACTACTTGTTATCAGCAGGAAAAATGCAGGCCTGAAATAATTTCCATAAGAGGAACCCAAATTACCCTGACGGGGAAGACTTTTGTGACGTTTTTCACAGACCAGATCCCAGAACTCAGAGAGATAAGGATAATTCATCCTAACCATAATATCTGTAAGAGTTTATGGTTAAGAATTTAATTAGAAGCAGTTAACATGGGTCAAAGTGACCTAGAGTTGTCATAGCAGTGGGGACCTGAAAGTCTGATGTCATCCTGTTGCTAATCAAAAGTCAAGAGGTGGACCTGGGTGGGACTCTCTGGAAACTTCTCTGGGATCACCATGAAGCACATAGTCCCTCTCCTCTCTGAGAGGATCCACTCTCTCCCTTGAGAATGTCCTCCTTTCCCTTTTTCTATCCCTTCTAATAAATGCACACCGTTACACTGAGCAACATGTCTGAAATCTTTCTGACTTGATTGCAAAAATTGAGGTTTGAAGAGAGTTCTTTATGCAGCCTCATTTTCCTGGAAGGCCTCAGCCCTGTAACAACCATAACAAAAAGAAATGATATGGAATTTTGACTTTTGATGTAACATCACAAAGATGTTTCACTGCAGTTGTGGAAATAAATAAATAAATAAAATGAAGCATTCACAATATCCCTAAACATGGAAGCTATTTAAAGTTCTCATATATTCTTATTAAAAAATACCAACCTGACATTAGAAATTTTATTGAACATTAGTGAATAGAGAAAACATTTGTTTTTTGGTACTGGGGATTGAACCCAGAGGTGCCTAACCATAGAGCCACACTCCAGCAACCCCCAGCCTGTGCTTTTTTTGAGACAGGGTCTCTCTAAGTTGCTTAGTACCTCATTAAACTGCTGAGCTGACTTTGAACCTGTTATCTTCCTGCCTCAGGCTTCCAAGTCACTGGGATTGCAGGCAAGCACCACCATACTTGGCATGTTTGTGATATGAGTAAAGGCCAAAGCAAGCTACAAAAAAATCTTATACAGTGTGATTTCAGATAGACATATTCGGACAGGCGGGCTGACAATCCTGTTTCTATTCTTGATTTGCGTCTTTCTGTACAAATGTTACTAAACAAATTAACCCAAATGAGTTTTACTTTCTTTATCTGATGTGGCTATAATAATAGTACCAAGGATGATTGTTATCATTAAAAATGAGAAAGCAGTTGGGTGCTGTAGCGCACACCTATTAATCCCAGTGGCTCAGGTGGCTGAGACAGGAGGATAGAGTTCAAAGCCAGTCTCAGCCAAAGCAAGGCACTAAGTAACTCAGTAACTCAGTAACAAAATAAGACTGGGGATGTGACTTAGTGGTCGAGTGCCTCTTAGTTCAATCCCCAGTACCAAAAAAAAAAAAAAAAAAATTTGAAAGTGCCTAAAATACTTTTATTTTTACTTCCAAAATTTATCCAATACTGTGATTATCTTGTGTGGTTCATATTTGGTGCAACTTTTTCTTTTCTCTTGTGTTTTCTTTTTCTTCATTAAGATTATGTACCTGTGTGCTGGGCACAATGGCACATGCAACTCCGGTCAGCAACTCAGAAGGCAGAGGCAGGAAGATTAGGAGTTCAAAATTAGCCTCAACAATTTAGCAAGGCCTTAAGCAATTTAGAGAGACTGGCTTGAAATAAAAATTAAGAAGGGCTGGGGATGTTGCTCAGTGGTCAAATACCCCTGTGTTAGAGTCCCCAGTACCAAAAGAAAGACAACAACAACCCCCCCCCATTATGTAGCTGTGTAATTAAATAGGATAGTAAAAAGAAATTATTATTTGAAAAAAGGAGAAACAAAGAGAATTCATAAACTTTAGCTGAACATACTTTAAATACTTAAAAGGGCAGAAGAGTGTAACTTGAAGTTTTAAAAGAGAATATTTAGAAGAAACACTGAAAAATAGCTACAATAGAAATTAAATGGTATTTAAGAGACAGGTGCCTAGATGTTCCCTAAGCTAGTGTGATAAAAAGAAGAAATGGATATAATTATACCTAATTAAAATCCTTCCTGTTATGGTGGGAGAAATTACAGAATACGAAGTGGTTAACAATATGAGCCTTGGAATCAGAGGACAATCATACAAATTTTGGTTCACTCAGTAATTATATGTCCTCAATTAAAGCTATTTCAATTCAGTAAGCCTTGATTTCCTTGTCTATTAATTACAGTTAAATAATATGCATAAAGATGTTATTGCAGTGTCTGGCACAAAGTATGCTCTCAGTAAATGTAGCCTTCAGTAAGTAAACATCATATACATTGTACAAAAAGGGTTCAGTGTCTGTAGAGCAAGGTTTAGG
Source organism: Sciurus carolinensis (assembly GCF_902686445.1). Lineage (NCBI taxonomy): Eukaryota > Metazoa > Chordata > Mammalia > Rodentia > Sciuridae > Sciurus > Sciurus carolinensis. Next base: position 80,965,275 of record NC_062232.1, read on the forward strand.
TTTAGCTCTGACATGTACACTTGAAACTACCCTCCTCTGAACTGAGGTTTATTATTTGTAAAATAGAAAAAGAAATGCTACTTGCTCTATCCCCTTCCCAGTGTTTCTTATATGGTTTCAGTGAGATAAATAATATGAACATTCTTTGGAAAATATAAAACTGTTTAGTTTATAAATTCAATTAAGTGCTATATACTTTAATTACTGACTTATGTAATATCAATAAAGTACCACAGGTACTAGTCATGCCGAAGGTTGTTATAAAATATTATGACATCTTTCTTAGCAATAAGGCACCATTTCATTGAGTGGAGCTTATGAATAATATGGTTCATCTTATGAGAACTTCTCAGTTACTTGGACCTCTATTATATCTAAAGACAATTGTTTCATTTAAAACTCCCTGATGATGAAAATTATTGAACATGACTTATAAAAAGAGATGACAAATGTGTGCTCAGTGTATGAATGATAGAATGAAGTCATTGGCTTTCTATTGTTTTACTAATGACCAATGCTAGATTTATTTAAGGCCTTTAAGAGCATAGTTTATTGAGTTAAAAATATTAAGCAATTAACAGGTGTCTGGTGTAGCAGGTACAGATAATTTGAATAATTCAGGTGATTTGGGAATCTTAAACAATCTAAATTAGGACTGGTTGTCTCCAATTCATTTAATACATGTTTAGTTCTTTATTTCATTTTGTCTGAAAGAATATTTATTATTGTAAGATTAATTATTTCCTCAAATTGCATCTTGAAAGCCATTCTTAATGTTTTCAGATGGCTAGAAGAAAAATATTCCCCAGCATAATTTTCTGTTTATAATGAATAAATTGGAAAATATCCTACTGTACAATAACCAAAATATTTAGATATAGAAATAATGTATTTCTAGTTAGTCTGGGAGCACCCTATGACCACAAAAGTGTTTTTAACATGAACCTAGTCTCTAATATCAGGTATCATTTAAAGTGAAACATTCTGTTATTTCAGTGAAAAATCTTGGTTCACTGAATAATTTTGTAAAATGTAGTTAATAGTGAAAATTTATTGAAGCAAGATATATTTAATTATCATTTATAAATAAGAAAAATAAAATATTGAGATTAAGGAACAGACCACAGAGGTAAAGTGAACTGAGGAAATACCCAAAATTTAACATAGCACCAAAATAAAACAATTCATTACGTGTGGAGTGAATATTTTCCCACCCTATTTTGAAATCTTAATATATCCATGAGCATATTGGTACAGAAAGTCTATGGTTGTTTTGAGTAAAATTTCTGGCAATGTGGGTCTCTATTTCCTGGCTAGGTGAAGCTGAATATTTTGCTGTTTAATCACTACCTTATCAAATTTTGAAAAGCACTTATAGAAGTTAAAGAGCAATTCCACAAACTAAAAATTTGTTTATTCTTGCTGTATGTTGCAATGAGTTTATTTAAGTATGGAGTTTATTTAATGTTTGAATTTTCCATGCTGTCTGTAACTGCATACTTGCAAAGACTCTTAGAATTCAGTCCAGGACACCTACTGCATTTGTATTGGAGGTCTTCTTCCTAATCTTGATTGCCCTATTCAGTTATTTATGTTCCTCAAAGGAACTAGTTGGCTTTTATCTCTGAGTTGCAGACAGAAGCTGAAAGCAGTGACTTTAGAAACACAGATTTTGGCAAAAAAAGCAATTGCCTAGGGTAAAGAAACTCAGGATATTTCAGCACACACAGTGTTTTGACAATGGCTAAAATTGTCATGGCACACTGATCAAGAATCATTGCCAAGATCATAGTCTTTCAATAAATTCATGGTAAAATTGGCTTGTCAAACTCTGCTTAGTAGGAATAGGTAAATTGCTTCAGGGCTTTTTCTTTTGAAGAAATGAATGGTAATTATCATGTGAATATCTCTTCCTCAGATTTTATGGTTTTATAGCCAAGAATGATAAACAGCAACAATTAGCACCTCAATGGTGCTCACATGTTCAAAACACTTAGCAGACACTAACTAGAACCTGGAGATTCAGGATGTGCTGCTTCACTGAGATACTACAACTACACTACATACTACAAGGATTTGATATTTGTGATCTGTCCAATAGCTTTTCTTGAATATTTAGCATACGGCTCACTTCCCAGGACAGATTGCCATTAATGTCATTGATTAGTGTTATAAGTGATTTTCTTAGGTTGATAGCCAGAATTGACTTTACCGTGCCTCCTATCCTATGTCTCTAGTGTTCTTTTTTGACAGGACCGCCAACATTTTGCAATTTCTATAAGACCCAAAATGGAAGGAGGGTAATGAATTTCAAAATTGGAGTTGGTTAAAGGTGCTCTCTTTCCTATATACTGCATTTTCTGAAATTCCCACCTTCAATCATGTGAAAAAAAAAAAAAAAAAAAACCTGCCTTTTTTAAAAATAAAGCCACTTGCATATTACCCACAAAATAAGACATTTAAATATGGAAATGAGGCTAAAGTACATTTTTTATTATTGAAGCAACAATAATTTAAAATTACTTGTGATCCAGTAAGCAAAATATTTAGTCAATGTAGTCAAGATTCTTAGAAAGATCGCCTATTTCCTTTCTTCTTTACTTGGTGCTATAATGAGAGTCCACTTCATGCTTTGAATATAAACCTTGCTGCATGACCACTGGCAGCTTGTGTTAAAACTAACAGGCTTTTTTTTTCTTTCCTCTTTAACCTTTTCCCCTTCCCAGTCATGATGGAAGCAATATTAACATTCTTCCTGTCCTAAGCCAAGTTTTCTGCCCTTCCACACACTGCCTACAAGAATTAAAAATCTGGTCCTAGAAATTGGAAAAACAGCTCTTTTAAGGATAAAAGTTAAAACATTAATTAGATCTACTGATATGGATACTTGGAAAACATCTCTTGTATTTCCCATTTTTAAAGCCTCCTGTTCCACCTGGAAGTTAGAATGGCAGACTTTGTGATGTGAATCCATTGACTTTCTCCTTTGCTAATAAAGCAATAAAACATTTTCTTTTTTCTCAAAACTATGTCATCATTATTGGAACAGCATCAGGATCAAAGACCAAGCTTTAGATGTCAATGCTGCAGAATTGTGACCATTTTTTTAGCCATCAATCAAAATATCACCACTAAATTATTTTCTAGTATTCTAGACATGTTGGTGTCTTAAATATTTCCTGTAGTTTCATGACTCAGGAAATTGTATTGAATTATTCAGGCAACTAATTGTTGATGCTGAATTTTTCCCTCAAATCCTAAGTCCATTTTGAAATATGTATTAAGGCTATTTTATTGCTACTACAATGGTAGCAACATTACCAGACATCCATGCTAATATAGCATCATAGTAAGAGGCTGAAAAATGTCTTAGAAACCAGAGTTTACTTGATAAGATCAATAATTCAATTAAACTTTTTTGATACAGTTGAAATAAAGTACTTGGCCTAGTTTTGGTTATCTTATCCTTTTCTCCAAAGAATGTTCCTCTTACTTCCCTGAATTTTAATGTGTTGGAGATGACAGTGGGGAAGGAAAAGAATAAATGTGGTAAATTTTAAATGTGGTACACTTTAAAAATGAATTATTTGTTGTAATGTCATGTATCATTTAGGGATAAGATTGCTTCAAAGAAATGACTAAGAATCACAACGGTTATGTGCTAGCTAATAATCTTACATGAATAATCTTATTTTATTCTTATACAAATATGCTGAGGTGACAATTATTATGATACCCATTGAAAAAAGTTAAAAATGGAGCCTCAGCAATTTTTCCAGGATGAAACAACCTGGATTTGAAAACAGTTCTCTGATTGTACAGCATATTCTCATAACTATCATGCATACTGCCTCTCAACAAAAAGGAAATGTGTTCATTCGACAAGAAAAGCAAGGTTTTAATTTTGCTAATGTTGATAACTTTCTGCTAAAGTGGTAAAATGCATCTAGGATTGATTTGCAGACCAGAACTAGGCTTATTAAGAAAAACAGGTTTTATGTGCAAGAGCTAATAGCTAGCTTTAGCTATGTGTTACTCTGTCATAAGGAAAAGAATTATTTTGAGTATTTGCTTCAGGAGGTTGCTTCAGACTTACTGGACAAAAAGATAGACATTTTAGTGAAGCAGATATTGGCTGAATGCAGCAAAACAAAACAAAAATGAGAAAACCTTTGGACAAACAAGGCTATCCAAACAAGTCAGTGTTCAAGAAGAAATAAAAGAGTATATTAGAGTTAGTAGAAGTAATTTTGATCACCTTATTCCAATTAAAGGGAGGTCTAAAAGTCTCTCTAATCTTTAGATTTTATGATATTAGTTGCATGCTCTTGGTGTTTTGGGCAAAACGTTACCACTATAATAATGGCATCCCTGATTTAACTGAAAGCATAGAATTATAACAAAACTTGACAATCAACATTTGTAAAATATTTTACATCATGACTTCATAACAAAGAGTACTCTTTGTGGCATACCATAGCCTAATGTTATAGTTTGGATATGAGGTGCCCTTTAAAAGCTCCTTTGTTAATGCATGAATATTGAAAAATAAAATGATTGGATTGTGAGAATTGTAACCTAATCAGTCCATCCTATTTTGAATGGACTGACTGGCTGGTAACTGTAGGCAAGTGGGACTTGGTTAAAGGAGGTAGGTAAATGGGGACATGCCCTGGAAGTCTTCATCTTCCCCGTGACCCCATTCCCTTCTCTCTTTTCTCTCTCTGCTTCCTGGCTGCCACATCCTGAACAGCTTCCCTCTGCCATGCCCTTTGGTCATGCTGTATAGCCTTATCTTGAGGCCAGAGCAAAGGACTCAGCCTTCCATGGACTAAATCTCTGAAACTATGAGCCCAAATAAACTTTTCCTCCTATAAGTTTTTCTTTTTGGGTATTTTGGTTATGACAATGCAAAACAGACTCACAACTATGAAGGTGTCTTAAAGGTTATCCTAATCAGAAATTTCCTCCTGATATAGTTTATCTGTATGAAAAAAATACAAATATTTAATAAAGGCTGGGCCTTTTTATAATTTTCATTATTTTTTGCAGTTCTAGGAATTGAACCCAGGGTGTGCTCTGCCACTAAGTTACATTCCCAGACCTTTAATTTTTTTTTAATTTTCTTATTTTCAGAAAGGGTCTCACCAACTTGCTGAGAACCTTTTCTAAATTGCTGAGGGCTGGCCTCAAATTGGCTATCCTCCTGCCTCAGTCTCTTCAGTTGATGGGATTATGGGTTTGCTCCATCATGCCTAACAAGGGATACAGGTTTTAATGGACAGAGGAATATTCAAAACTCATTATTTTCTGGTATATTATTACTCTTTCCTCACTTTCTCTTTTCTTTCTTCTGTTCTATGTGTTTGGTGCAGTAGCATGGACCCAGGGCTGTCTTCTCCTGAGAAGTTCTGACCTACCCCCCTTCATTTGTCTAAAGGACTAGAAGTGAGGTATATGGGAGTATGAGCAGGGAACAGGATGCTTTGCCAGCTGTATCTGAGGATTTTCTCCTAATATTCCTTTTTTACCCTTACTTTTTCAAAGCATTTTCAGCAATCAGATTGGCCTTATTGCTTGTTTAAACTGAAACTAGAGTATAAGAATCCTTTAGTTAATAGTAATTCATTAATGGTAATAGTTTTAATCAATGTGCCATAGTGACATAAGATGCTAATGATATTGTAAACTAAGCTTGAGATACAAGGGATTTCTTTGTATTATTGTTGCAATTTTCCTATGAATCTAAAATTATTACAAAATAAAAACTGGATCCTTTCGAAATTCCTATATAGTCTAGCTCAACTTATCAGGATAGGCAATCATGTAGGAATTTGACATTTGAGTTCCAGCTAGAATTAGTACACTTTTTCCACTATTTGCTTTAAGGACAAGGGTGTGATATTCAGTAAAGAATTGTGGGTAGTTAAGTAATGCAGCATTGTACCCATTACTTTTTCCCTCAGGAACAAGGTGGTTAGGGCAGAGAAAAGATGGGTGAGTGATAAAGACTGGGATGTGCTCATATATCCCCCAAAAACCATCATGTCAAAAATCTTTAATCTTGCTGGTTTGGAAAGAAATTAGAAATCCTAGAATATGCTGAGGGTTCAAAATATTTATTAGCAAGTAGGACTTTCCAGTCATATCTGTCAATTACACTGGGTATCTACCTCTGTTGACCCAGAAATGTTTTGATTAAACATAAAGTGGGGCATATTTACAAAACTTACTATATTCATACATACTCAAATCTGTACAGTAAGCCATTCTCATTATCAACTCTTTATGCATAGGTTTGTTGGCTCTTCTTGAAGTGTACCAGAATTACAATGAAAGCAAAATATTTTGCTATCAGACTTGTATAAAAAGACTCAAAAACTAAAATCATATTTGTTATTAAAAGCAAATCACTCACCTATTCAAGCTACAGATATACTTCATGAAGGAGGTCAAGAAAACCCCCATGTTACCAAAGTTTTCAGACAACAGTTTCCCACCACCTCTCCTGAAAATGTGAAACATCTTTCACGTTAAATGCTCCCACTAATGCTAACCCCAAGTCTTCAAAGAGGAACCGACTAAAATGCAAAGAAATGTTGAAAAGTAGAGGCTATTCAGTAGGAATGAAATCAGAAAGGAGATTACTTTGCTGACTACCAGACAGATTCAAGAAGAGTGTGTCATGGAGAAACAAACTATGGAGGTAAATTCTGTTGCATTGCTTGGTAGGACTCTTTGGTGGATGAAAAGATAAAGGGAGTAGACCCAGTTAACTACAGATAATGTTTGTCTTAACTTTCTGAAAGAAGCACTGGCTGAATGCAATCCACAGGGGGCTTTCCAGAGTTCCACAATAAAGCCTGTTTCTTGAGCAGATAGGTAATTTTTTTTATGCCTCTGCTCAAATGATTGATAACTTGCTTGTGGAGTAAGGAGACAGTGAGCAGACATAGAGGCTGCACTGCACCGATACAGTAGATGGTTTGTGTAGATGTGGAAATAAACAAAAATGAGAGTGTGCAATTTACCAATAAAACAAATGAATTGATAGACATTTCGAGGTTGGTTCCAAGAAGGAGAATGGAAGTAGGATGCTCATAAAATTCTTATCTAAGTATAATATGGGATTTGTTAGAAAGGTACCTTATAAGTAAAAGGCATAAAAGGATATTTGCCAAGCTAGGCATTTGAACCATAGCAGAGAGAAGCAAGCAAAGGATATTGAACAAATTCTGGTTTTGGAAAGCAAATGTATCAAGACTTATAATGTAAATTTTATGTAACCTATAAAACCTGTGTTTACTTGGGGATGCCCTGCCCGAGTAAATGCTTCAACATCAAACCCTTTGCTCAGAAAATCCTATTACTAGGTATCAGCTCTACAGAAATATTTGCATATACTATACACACAAAAGATGCATGTGCAAGATGATCACTGTCATGTGGCAACAGCAAAATCATAGAAAATACCTGAATTTCAATCAAGAAAAGAAATGCTTAAATGTATTGTAGACAGCTGTGTTATGGTATACATCTAACTATTCAAAAAATAAAATACTGGGCTGGGGTTTTAGCTCAGTGGTGGAGTGCTTGCTTCGCATGTGTGAGGCACTGGGTTTGATCCTCAGCACCACATAACAATAAATAAATAAAATAAAGGTATATGTCCATGTACAATCAAAATTTAAAAACTGAAAAAATTGCTAATATATAATATAGTATATCAAATATAGAACATAGACATCTATTGAATATATATAATGCAGTATAATGATGAAATCAAGTGAGACTAGATGTATATTATGGAGTAATTTGTGCTGTAAAAACACACTGTCTATATATTTGTAAGTGTACTTACTATCAGTTATTGGAGGAGAAGATTAATGCATATCTTAGTAGTTAAGATTGTGAACTCTGGAGCCAGATTGCCTGGGTCTCATAATCCAGTCCTGCCATTTACTAGTGGTTTCACCCTGGGTAAGGAATGTAACACCTTTGTGCCACAGTTTCTTCATCTGAAAAATGGATTTAATTATTGGGATGGTTAAATAGAGTAATACATGGAATGTGCTTGGAACTTGGTACCTGCTTAATAATTGTTAGGTATTATTTTTATAGACTGGAACTGTTTTCAGTGCCTTATATATGTTTATCTTCATAGCTACTCTGGGAAGTAGGTGTTAGTATTTTCCTCATTTTACAGAGAAATACATTGAAAGGGAAAGATGAACCAACTTGTCCAAGGTCTCATAACTGGTAAACCATAACAATTTTATCTGAACCCATGTATCCGGTTTCATAACTGTGCTCTTAACCACAGCTCATACTGCCTCTCTTTACATACATATTCACACATATGCACACATAGAGACACAAAGGTCTAGGAAAATATTTGGTTGTGGTTAATCTTGGATGGGCAGTAGAGTAGTGCTAAAAAGAGGCTGTAATTTTTAATTTAGTGTACTCTTGTAATCTTGTGAAGATATTTCAAGTTTTATTTGTATAACAAATAATAAATAATAAGCATTAAAACATCTTAATCAATTAATATAATGTATTTCACTTAGTTGATTCTACATAGTTGATAAAGATTTAACAACTTCTGCTGGGCATGATGATGCATGCCTGTAATCCCAGCAGCTCTGGAGGCTGAGGCAGGAGGATTGCAAGTTCAAAGCCAGCCTCAGCAACTTAGCTAGACCATAAGCAACTTAGTCAGACCCTGTCTCAAACTAAAAAATAAAAATGGCTGGGATGTAGCTCAGTGGTTAAGTACCCCTGTGTTCAACCCTTAGAACCCAAAAAATTAAAAAATGACTTTATTCCTGTTTATCAAATAGCACTATCTAAAGAATTAAATCAAAAGGTATAGAATGGTAGAAGATATTTGCAATGTGGCACAGTGGTTAAGCACCCCTGTGTTATGTGGTTAAGGCAAAGTAGTAGTGCTTTAAAACTGAAGAAACATGCAGCTGCTGCATAGGCTTATCCAATTACCCACTGGATGACTGCACACCAATGATCTGGGGCACTTCGAATCTACTTATCTAAAGAAGAGAGCTGTCCCCAAGTAAAGGCAGTGGGATACTCATTTATTTAATAAATTTATTCCTTTGCCATAGATTAAGTTAAAAACTTTCACTCATCTGTCATAACTTTTGATTGAGAATACTAAAAATATAGTGAATGACATTTTTATGTGAGCACCAGTATATAATAATTCAGATAAATGTACACAGAATTCTTCATCATTTCTTGGGTAAAAGTAGATCATCATTACTCCAAAGTAATAATTTATACTCCAGTTGAAGGACAATAAGATCCAGATACTTTTGGTCAGCTTATGACTTCTGTTTGGCCATTAAATTGCACTTCAAAGTCTCCTTTTTCCCATTGACAGAATATGTGAGAAGAATCTTCCTTCACGCTTGCATAACCTTTGCCATCAAAGCACTTTACCAGCTTTTATTCTATCACTTCATCTATTTCTGACGTTTGCCATGTCTTTCTCCATAGTAAGTGTGTAGCTTATAACTAATGTCCCTGAAATCCCACGAGTACAGAATGCCTGATAATAAAAAGGAAATTCTGATATTTCATAATGCTCTGATACCATGACTGCCAGAAAGTTAAAGCTGGTCGAAACTCTGGAAGTTAAGAAATTTCTGGTGCAAGATTTTAGTGTAAAGAGTCACAGGTGAATATCAGGAAATATCAATTCTATTCCACTTCCCACTCTTGCTAGCTGTGACATCTGGAACAGGTCACTAAAACTCCTTACTCTTCTTAGTCAGTAAAATAGAATACTATCAAGAGTCTTGATGCTGACCTAGATTTTCCAAATAAGAATTCACAGATTGTACTGAATGAGCTAGATTGTTGAAAGGACTAGATATGTTTAAAATTATTTTTAAAATTTAACGTAAGATAAAATTTATTGAAATAAATGTTTTTGGCTAGCTGAGAAGAGGCATTGTGAACTTCCACTGCAAAAAAATTCTATAGAAGAAAAGGGATAATATCAGAGCTTTCTGAGGAGGAACATGCATTCTACTCCATACAACATGGTACTAAGATAGTCTCTGGAATTTCCATTCTACCACTGCAACTGGGAAACTTTGTAGTTATAAGGAAATTACTCAGCTTTTAAACAAGAGTCATTTAGATTATTACTAATGCTGTCTCCCAGACATACACAAGATCTCAAATATTTTAATTGCAAAGTGTTGCAATATTGTTGCCTTGGCACATAGTCTCCTTGGTAAACTCATGGTGTTTTTTAAAATAAGATAGCATCAAGTAATAGATAAGACTTGAAGATTCATGCATGAAATTCATTTATCCACTAGGACTTGGGGGCAGCAAACCACTGATCTTGATTGAAATCATTCTACTGTTTTAGGAGCCATCATTTAGATAAAATAGCTTAATAAATGCAAATACTTATACTGTGCTAGGAAGATATGCAGAAGATTAGTACGAAGAAGGTTTATTTGGAAACTTTATTTGGAATCAATAACCCCCTAAGTGAAGTAAAAGACTGAGAGATTGAGTGTGAAAGATGTCGTTTTTCGACCATAGGCTTGAATAGAGCCAAGATGAATGGTGACTCACAGTTACTACCATCTGTTAGTTGCTTTGTGGCCTATGAACAATGAGTTAGCAGTATCATTCTAAACCCAGAAGTTTGGATTTGGCATAACAATGCCAATATGGCTGGCACAAAACAGCACCCTTTTTGGCAAAAGCAATCTCAAGGATCAAGTGTCCACATGTCAAGTTTTGGTTTCCTTCTACAAGATTTTCCCACAGACCCAGGCACACAATGAGACCTGATCCAGTACATCTCATGTTCAGGGCTCACAAACAAAGACTCTCTTATGTTCCTAGAAGTGTTCATCAGCGATATAAATATATATATATATATATATATATATATAATATATAATATATATAAAATATATAATATATATAAATATATATATAAATATATATATATATTTAACTAAAACAATCTTTCTAAATGATAATAATTAATGAGGTAGAAGTCAAAAGAAATGGCAGCAATACAGAAAGGGATGTCTACAGTAAAAATTTTAATTGGTTGATCAAATTGAGTTCATCTTTTGGCAAGTGTAAAGATGAACTCCTTACTATAAGCAACAAAAATATTCTCTAAACTTTTGCAAAACACTTTTTTTTTCTAAATTATATTGTATTTTAAAAGGTGCACATGAATTGTCTATTTATGTTAAATCTAGGTTGATTTCTTTTGTAGAGGTAATAACTTTGAAAGGTACCTAAACAACCTCTAGCTTTTCTATTTTGCGAGTTCATATTTTTAAGTGTGTTTTTCTTACAGTGAGACAATTAGGCCGCTGAAATTGGAATATTAAAAAATTTTAAAAGTTTTACATTTGCATTCAATGTCAGTAAATTCTTAACTAGCTTCACTGATCCAGATTGTTACATAATCACTTTAAAACCACTACCAACTTTTCAGTGTGATTAGAGGTGCAGAGACCATAGCCAGGAAACAACATGGAAGAAAGTAATAGAGAAGCAATACTCTTTGGTTAAATATTTTAAAAGACTTCATATAAACCAACAATTGCCTCCTCATTTTTCAGATTGACAAGAAGACAAATAAGGGAAGATAAAAATGTTGACAGTTGATGAGAAGGATTCTCAATAAAGACCAAGGAAAGAAGAAAAAAGAAAAGAATCAAATTTCTTCCTTTTCCTTGTCCATTTGATAAAGTATCCTGAAACATCAAGAAGATTAATCATATGATGAGAGAAATAATCCAAATGCCATATATATTTTAAACTAAATTTACTTTCATATTACAATTCTTACCAAATCCTGAAGACTGGGTTATAATATACAGTGGGAAAAATATAAAATAAGGGGAAATAGAACAATGGTAATATACAAAGTATTACTTTATAGTTATTATGTTTCTTATATTTAGGGTCTATGACGATGCCTTATTCTTGATTTTCAGAGACAAGAATGATAAATATTGTGATTACCTAAAGTTTGTAATACCTTCTTATAATTAGTATCAATGAATTTATATATCTCATAATTTGCTTTTCACTGAATATTCTTTTAGACTTTAATTTTCATTTTAAAAATAAACACATCATTTTAAAAATAAGGTTGATTTTAATATTTAATACAATCCTAATCAAATTTAACCTGATTTCAGAATTTGGTGATGTTAATATATATATTTATTTTTTAAAATCATATATACATATATTTATAAATTGGAAAACCATATGCAACAGAATGAAATTAAACCCCTATCTCTCACCCTACACAAAACTCAACTCAAAATGGATCAAGGACCTCGGAATCAGACCAGAGACCCTGCATCTTATAGAAGAAAAAGTAGGTCCAAATCTTCAACTTGTTGGCTTAGGATCAGACTTCCTTAACAGGACTCCCATAGCACAAGAAATAAAAGCAAGAATCAACAACTGGGATAGATTCAAACTAAAAAGCTTTCTCTCAGCAAAGGAAACTATCAGCAATGTGAAGAGAGAGCCTACAGAGTGGGAGAATATCTTTGCCACTCATACTTCAGATAGAGCGCTAATTTCCAGAATCTATAAAGAACTCAAAAAACTCTACACGAAGAATACAAATAATCCAATCAACAAATGGGCTAAGGAAATGAACAGACACTTCACAGAAGAAGATGTACAAGCAATCAACAGATATATGAAAAAATGTTCAACATCCCTAGTAATAAGGGAAATGCAAATCAAAACTACCCTAAGATTCCATCTCACCCCAATTAGAATGGCGATTATCAAGAATACAAGCAACAATAGGTGTTGGCGAGGATGTGGTGAAAAAGGAACACTCATACATTGCTGGTGGGGTTGCAAATTAGTGCAGCCACTCTGGAAAGCAGTATGGAGATTCCTCAGAAAGCTTGGAATGGAAACACCATTTGACCCAGCTATCCCACTCCTTGGCCTATACCCAAAGGACTTAAAATCAGCATACTACAGAGATACAGCCACATCAATGTTCATTGCTGCTCAATTCACCATAGCCAGATTGTGGAACCAACCTAGATGCCCTTCAGTTGATGAATGGATAAAGAAACTGTGACATATACTTACAATGGAATATTACTCCGCAATGAAGAATGATAAAATTATGGCATTTGCAGGCAAATGGATGAAATTGGAGAATATCATGCTAAGTGAGATAAGCCAATCTCAAAAAACTAAAGGACGAATGATCTCACTGATAAGCGGATGAGGACATATATTGGGGGGTGGGAAGGGTTAGCATTAGGTTTAGGGTTAGGTTTAGGGTTAGGGATAAAGAGTGTGGTAAGAATGAAGGAAAGAAGGACTGTATAGAGGGTAAAGAATGGTGGGAGGGGTGGGGGGGAAGGGAAAAAAAATAATCAATCAAACATCATTGCCCTATATAAACGTATGATTACACAAATGGTATGCCTTGACTCCATGTACAAATAGAGAAACAACATGTATACCATTTGTATACAATAATAATAAAAAAATAAATAAAATAAAAATAAAAATAAGCACATCATTTTAAAAATAAGGTTGATTTTAATATTTAATACAACCCTAATCAAATTTAACCTGATTTCAGAATTTGGTGATGTTAATATATATATTTATTTTTTTAAATCATATATACATATATTTATATATTAATTACATATAATTATACATATGTCTTATGTATAATCACACATATAACTTTAAATAAATGAGATAGAGTCATATATGTAACATGTAAGTTTCTTTAGAACAGTAGTCCTGATTTTTTTAAATTTTAGCTTAACATTCCTTATTCTTTCCTCTCCTTACCTCAATTATATCCACCACAAATCATTTAAAAACCTACTAATAGTATGCATAATTCCATATTTCTCATACTTATAAGTTCACATCTAAATATAAACAGATATGGAAGGGTTTGAATATCATTTTACAAATCACTGTGCACATTTTCTGTATCTTTACATTTTCATTAAACTATTTGTCATAGAAATATTTTTAAACAAACATAGCTGTACATAATTTACTATTTTATTGGTTGTATAAGGTTCCATAATACTGACTGACCATATACTTATATTCAATCATTTCTATTTTGGTATATGTTCAATTTGTTTTCAAATTCATTGCAAAAAATAATGCTCTATTAAAACCTCCTTGGCATAGATCCTTAGAGCTACTTCTGCTTCTAAGAGAATCCTAGAATGGGCTTATACTGTTAAATTCTAAATATATTTTATAACTAATAACAACTGATCACATTTCCAAACATTTGAAACCCTTTATATCTCTTCCTTGAACCTTTGAAAGTATCATCTTTCCTACATCCACACTAGTAATTTGTGTGTTATTGCATCTTATTTTATTTTACTACATTTTGGATGGGACCAACGTTAGTCTCTTTGTGACTTTAGCTTTGATTTTCCTGACAGTGAGTTTAAATAATTTTGGTATGTTTACTGACATTTGGATTTGATATTTTGTGAACTCTTTACTTTCTGTTTATTTTCCTAAACTTTTTTCTTTTTTGTCAATTTATAAAATGCTCATATCATTTACATTGCAAATATAAGTTTTTTTATTCAGATCTAACATGTCTTTAATGACTTCTTATGTGCATTATTTTCAGGACCATATACTTAATCATATCTAGTATTTCCTTAAAAGTTTCTTTTTTCCTCTTGTTTTAGTCTGCTATTTCCCTGCTATGACTGAAAGACCTCACAAGAACAATTTTAGAGGAGGAAAAGTTTATTCTGGGCCTCATGGTTTCAGAAACCTGGTTCCATAGAAGAACAGCTCCATTCCTTAGGTCACAAGGTGAGGCAGAACATCAGGGCAGAAGACTGTAGTAGAGGGAAGCAGCTCACATGATGATCAGAAAGAATAGAGAGAGATTGCCACATGCCAGATAAAATATATATCACAAAGCCACCCCCTAATGCCCCAACCCCTCCAGTCACACATCTCTGCCTTCAGTTACCATTCATTTAAACCATTCAGGTGATTAATTCATTGATTGAGTTAAGGGTCTTGGAAAACAATCATTTCTTCTCTCAACCTCTTGCATTGACTCACAAGTGAGCTTTTGGGGGACACCTCACATCCAGATCACAACATTCTGCCTCTGGATCCCAAAAGCTCACATTCACCTGACAATGTGAAATGCATTTAGTCTATTCCCGAGGATCTCCATAGTCTCAACAGAGCTGAGATTTCTCAAAGTTTAAGTTCAAAGTCTTCTCTGAGGCTCAAGGCAATCTTGTGTTGTGAGCTCATGTAAAATTAAAAGCAATTTACAAGTATCCAATATATAAAGGTACAAAGTAAACATTTCCATTAGCAAAAATAGGGGCATCCAGCTGGGCAAACAAGTCCTGCAGTTCTGTATCCAGCATCTGGAGCACATGGCATCATGATGTTCTCTCCAAAGGGCTTGTGTAGCTCTGACCCTGTGGCCTTGTTTGTTGCAGCCCAAGTGGCTTTTTTGGAGGAGGAAAAGTTTATTCAGGGCTTCATGGTTTCAGAAACCTGGGTCCATAGAAGGACAGCTCCATTCCACAGGACTTGAACTAAGGGCCATGCCCCCAATGTCCCACCCTCTCCAGACACACCCCACCTGCCTTTGGTTACAATTCAATTAATCCCATCGGGTGATTAATCCACTGATTGGATTAAGGCTCTCATAAACTGATCATTTCTTCTCTGAACCTTCTTGCATTGTCTCACATGTGAGCTTTTGGGGGATATCTCACATCCAAATCATAACAATATGCTTGGCTTCTTTCCTCTCTACTTATGTTATACAAGCAGGCCAATGGATTCTATTCTAAGATTGATTTTTTTTTATATTTCATCCTTAAATAATTCTGGAAGTTTTATATTTTACAGTAAACAAACATTATTTTCTTTAAAGAAAAGTAACCAGTTGTGTCTGAATCATTTATTAATTTAATAGTTCTTTTATAATAAATTTGAAATACCACATTTTCATATATTAAATTATCTGAAGTATGGACTCTATTTCTACATTCTATTGCTGTTTTTATTTCTTTACCAGTATCATTAATTTATTTCACTAGTGCATTCTGAAAACTACTAAAAATGATTTCTCTCAAATTTTCATTTTTATATTTTTCTCTGACTATTCTTAGGCATTTAGTCTTAGAAGTGAAGTTTAAGATCAGTTATCTACTTAAGGGGAGCTATACAAATATTTTAATCAAAAGTATATTCAACTTATATATTAAATCTTTGAGAATCAGTATTTTGAGAATATTAAAATTTTCAATCTAAAATAATTGCATCTCATTAAAATCTATGTTTAAGTCCTTTAATACAATTTTATTGGTAAAATTTCACACAACACAAGATTCAGCATTTTAATCATTTTAAAGGACATAAATCAGTGGTTTGTAGTTTATTTGTAATGTTATAAAAACATCACCACCAATTCCATAATACTTCCACCAACCCCAAAAGAAATGGTAAACTTTTAAATTCCTGCCTCTCATCATTCCAGATAATTACTAATTCACTTTCTATCTCTATGGATTTATCTATTCTGGATATTTAATATAAATGGAATCATATATTAAGTGACCTTTTGTGTCCAGATGTTTTACTTTGGATAAGGCTTTTAAGATTCATGTTTATTTGCAGCATATGCTAGCAATTCATTTCTTTTTTGTCTAAATAATAATCCATTCTGTCAATATATCACATTTTGTTTTTCTATTCCTTAGTTGATGGAAGTTTATGTTGTTTCCAGTTTTTTAGCTATCTTGAATAATAGCAGTGTGGCAATTTGTGTACAAGTTCTATTTCTGAATACATGTTTTCAGTTTTCTTGGATATATACCTATCTAGCAGCATTAACCACAAAACTAAAACTGGAAACAACACAGATACCCAACAACTAAGGAAAAGATAAGCAAAAAGTAGTATATCTATACAGTGGAATATTATTCAGCCATAAAAGAAATTAAGTACTCATATGGATGAAATCTGAAATCATGCTCAGCAAAAGAAGCCAGATACAAAAGCCTGCTTATTGTATGATAGCATTTATACAAAATGTCTTGCCATGACTGCATTTCTATGAAATTTCCTGAATAAGCAAAGAGGTAGTAGATCAGTAGTTGCCTGGGCCGGATGAATGCAAAGTAGGGAATGACTGCTAATAGGTACAGTGTTTCCTTTTGAGCTGATGAAAATGTTCTAAATTGGGCTTTCAGTAGTGGCTGCATAACTCTATGAATACTAGAAGACATTAAATTTTACAATTTAAATGGGGAAATACTATGTACTTGAATTATATTTAAATAAAGCTGTTAAAATTCAATTGAGAATGCTTTGAATCTAATTATAGAAGGAGCAGAGAGACACGGTGGGTCGGTAGGTAGAAATAAAGAACTGAACTTGAGCTGGAGTTTGCACCTCAGCTTGGTGGCTATGTGAACTTGGTTAAACCTTTTCTTGGCCTTTAACTGTGAAACTTAGCATTAAAAAAACCTATATTATACTGTGTGGGGATTATACAAGATAGTGCAGGTAAAAAAAACTGCAAACTGTTATTCAAATTCATGACCTGGTAAGGTAATATGTAATTGTAAATGTTTAACTATTATTATACTACAGAGTAGGTATATAAAGTCTGATATATGACACCTATATTTTTATTCCCACTCCTTCAGACTCCTTTCCTATTAAAAGAATTAACTTTAGATAAAGAACAACACTCCTAACTAGCCTTAATTAATTACAGAAAATATAAAATTGTTTTACTAAATTTGGTTGATACTTAGGCAAGTGAGTTTTGTTCATGAGTCTTTGAACACCACATTTTCATCTTGTGATTATACTGTAAAAAGGTAATTTTGGTCAGAAAAATATGTCACAGATAACTCTATGGAAAAGATTTAAAGGCCAATCTTCATATTATACTAAGGAGGCAG
Organism: Sciurus carolinensis; assembly: GCF_902686445.1. Taxonomy (NCBI): domain Eukaryota; kingdom Metazoa; phylum Chordata; class Mammalia; order Rodentia; family Sciuridae; genus Sciurus; species Sciurus carolinensis. Next base: position 80,983,295 of record NC_062232.1, read on the forward strand.
AGAAGAAAGAAGAGTAAGTATGCATCTTTCTTTAAAAATCTTCGCTAAGAATCTTGGGGTGGGGAGAGAAAAGCAAACATCTGTAGTGGTGAAATTTTTTCTCCGTAAATCTAAAGGACAGCCGAAAAGCAATCTGTTGTTTGTATAGAAAAAAAAATACTAGTAAAAGAGGAAGAAAGTACACTTGGGCAAACATCTGCTCTGAGAAATCACTTGAAAAGTAAGCATGGGGAAACATTTGCACAACACACAAGCAGATACTGTGTTGCAGAAAAGGAGGCAGGATAATATAGGAAAGCTCTGTATGTATACATAAATGTATGTAATATAAGGAAACAAGTTAAAAACATAGTATATTGAATATTTTCCTCTGCACGGGTAATTAGCAAATATATTTTAATACTAAGCTGTAAGAGTCACCATTACAAAAGCATTGACACAAATGGCATCTGTTGCCTGTGCATAAGTCAACCTCCCATCTTCCTTGTAATGTGTTCGCTGTATCTGAACATAATTAAAATAGAGATTGAATCCTTTCTTTGATGGAGCTTTGATAGACATTGTCTAATGTCTAAAAAGCACATACCGACATACACATACCACAGAAATGAATTGAAATCTAAGGCTGATCCCACACAAAGATAATTTAAAAATTACAAAAGTGGATAATTTGTGTGGGGCTAATCAAGAAAGGTCAGCTGTCCTTGAGTCAAAGACAATCAAAAGTTATGTTTGGTTTACATACACACAAAAATCACATTCAATATTTAAAATTTGGAAGAGTTTCCGTAATAATTTACATATTTTGTTTCTCCTGAAAGATCACAAGATTAAACAAAACTGGGCCTACATTTCCACATTGTAATAATTGGCCTGACCTGAGTTGCTGCTGCCTATTTTCAATATAGCCCATAGTCTTGTTTCTACAACAGAGACCCCCACTCCACATTAGTCACTAGTGCATTGTTTGAGAAGCCTGGAATAAAGACAACCAGAAAAGAAACTCTCAAGCCTCAGTATATGTAAGAATTTACCATTTGTTGCAATGTAACCCTGAATTATAATTTGAGATTAGGAAACATGAATATGCATTTTGAAACAAGCATTTTAAATATTTGTTAGGTACAAACTAGTTTGAGTACCACTGTTCTGGTACATCACCAGTCAAACTCAATTTACTTAAAGGTGGAAGATGAAACTCAACCTAACTCCTATAGGATGTTTTCTTCTTAAAAAATCTTCAATGACTTCCCCTTATCTACTGAACAAAATTCAAATGAGTGGGTTTGGCATGTAGAGCCCAGTATGATCTATTGCATTTTTCTTATTATTTTCTAGATGCATGCATCTTTCATTCTTTTCAAATCAAACTACTCCTTCCTCATAAATGCCACAGTTTTCCACCTCAAGGCCTTGGCAGAGAATTTTTTTTTTGTATGTGGAAACATCTTTTTTTTTCCTATCTGCCAGTTGATCCAGAGGTAGATACCTGGCTTGATTTGAACCAATCAGAATTTCCCCCAGTTTTTATCCTTAGGAGGTTGTAAAACTCAAGAGTTCATGTCATACTTATTTTTAAACAGTTGAAGTAGAAAGAGCAGAGAAAGAACTGGAATGAGCCCATCATGTGCATTTTTAAAAGCAAACAGATGAGCAATTCTAATACATAGGATGTATTTTTGGAAACACTGGTATAAGAAAGAAACATTAACCTGGATCACCAGACCCATTTCTATACTTGGTTTCACTAATAACTTTAACAGGCATTTCCATCAGTCAAAATTTCTGAGGCACAGATTTCCCCACCTGTAAAAGTAATATAGTAGAAGCAATACAATAAACAATTATCCCCCCAAAAAAGGATCATGGACTGCATATTTCTCTTCTTCTTGCACACTGGTTTGTTTATTTCTCCAATAAACAATTATTGAGTGAGGTGGCATAAATCAGTCAATACTTTTGAGTCTCAAATATTTTCATTTGTAAGCCAGGCATGGTGGTGCAAACCTGTAATTCCAGAGGCTCGGGAGGCTAAGGCAGGAGGATCTTGAGTCCAAAGCCAGTTTCAGCAGAAACAAGGTGCTAAATAACTTGCTGAGATCCTGTCTCAATAAAATATAAAAGGGGGCTGAGGATGTGGTTCAGTTGTCAAGTGCCCCTGAGTTCAGTCCCTGGTACCTCCTCCGAAAAATTCATTTGTAAAGTTTAGGGATGTTATAGTAAGCACAATGATGCTAAAATGAAAGGATTAGGAAAAGCATGTGCCCTTCTTTTTGAATCTTTCTTTGTAATTTTCTCCAAAAATGTCTGCTTTTAAACGGTGTGATATATTACACAAGATTGTGTACACAGTATTGTTTAATTTGGAAAAACACCTTATTTGAGAATATGGCAAGTACTAAGAATGATATGGTACATTTATTAAACTACCAAAAGATCCAAGAATAATTCCCTGGATTACAAAAGTCTATATAAACACATATAAATACATACAAACATATATGTGAATATATATGCATCTGAGTCTACAAAATGTCAAAACCATTACATAATTTTGACAATTCAATGAGGAGAAAGATTACTTTTACTTACTTCTGGTACTCTGTAAAACAAATCATCTTTTTTCTTGACAGCAAATATTTTGCGACAGTTATAGACATGGTTTTTCATTGAAAATGAATAAAATATTTCAACTAGGCACATACGATTTGCATGATGACCTGCAAAAGATTCTGAACAAGTCATATACTGAGTGTTGGGTGGAAAAGAGTGGATGCTTTGTTTCTCAAGGATGATTAAATGTCCAGTAAAATGCAAGTATTTAGAAGAATATTTTTCTCTCTCCACTCTTTGTTATTGATAGTCATTCATGTAATATGTTGTCAAATGAAGGAATATATTTATTAGATACTGTCAAGTAGATAATGAAGTATTCAAAATTTTTTAGAATGTGAAAACACACACACCCACCCACACACACACACATACACAATTCCTAGGTATTGCCACTGTAATCATCCTCTTTTTTAGCTTTCATAACCATTTTGAAAATACATAAATATATAGGAGACAGAGACATAAAGAGGAAAACCTGAGCAACCTCAGCTGGTCATATACAAGATGCATAAAGAAAGAGTTTTCTAAAGTAGATTTAAAGTGACACGTGATTAATTAAAGGAAGGGAGAAGCCCAAAGTAAATTTCCTTTTAGTGCCAAAAGAACTTGTGTCCTGTTATTCGAAAAGTGACAAAAACATTGATTGACCTGAAACATTGATTAAGAGCTGATTGCTTCAAGCAAATAATCTTGAAAGTCTCTCCAGGGTAGCTGGGATAACTTTGGAAAACAAAATTGATATAGCCAAAAGGTTACAAATTCTTTAAATAAGTGTGATATTATTTTTCAGGATTATTAATTTCACCATTTTTCTTTTGATCCAGGCAATCAGATTCCTTCATTTTAAGCCTTTAAACATGTGTCTTATTATGTGTATAAATATAAAAGAATTGAATAACTAGACCTTGAAAATAAATATTTAGATATATTAAACTTATTAGTAGTAAATTTATTATTCTTTTTTTCATGGCGATCTGAACGTGACAAAATACCTTCGTTTCAGTAGTAGGAGCATGAATATAGATACATTACACCTTTCCAATGAAGATTAGGACTTGTTCATAATCAAATATTATTTATAATTCAGCTTCTACTGACTAATTACATACCATGGTATTAATGAAAACTAGTTAGAATTCAACCCAAATTATTACATTACAATCTATATCAAGAATAATTTTCCCACAGATTTAATGTGAAAAGCAAACAAATTATATATACATGCAAAATATGTTCCTTCTTGAGAATATAAAGACTACACTAATATTTGGATTATTTAGGCTTCCACTACAAAATCTATGGAAGGCCAGTGTGACAGAAGAACATACATTATTTTCATAATCAAAACTTACTTTGTTTTGTTTTGTTAATGGCTGTATTGAAATACAATTCATACACCATACAATTCATCTACTTAAATGTATCATTCAATGGATTTTTTAGTATGTTATGAGTTGTAAAACTATGATTACAATCAATTATGGACTATTTTCATCACTCTCCCTTAATATTAGTTCAAATGTAGCCATTAACCCTCTGTCCTTCTCTTCTTCCCGTTGTAGGTGATTGTTAATCTAATTTTTATCTATAGATTTGCCTTTATGGACATTTGACATAAACAAAACCATAAGTATGTAGTCTTTTGAATTGTCTCTTTTACTTAGTATTATGTTTTCATGGTGTATAATGTTATAACTTGTATCAAGACTTTATTGCTGTTTTGGATGAATAATACTTCCAAAGTAGGAGTATAACACATTTTACTTATCCATTCCTCTGTTGATGGATTTGAGTTGTTTTCACTTTTATGCTATTATAAATAATGCTGTTATGAACATCTGTGTATAAGTTTCTGTGTGGACATGATTTCAATTCCCTTGGTACATACTTAAAAGAAGAATTGATGGGTCATACAGAAACTTCAGAGGATCTAACAGACTATTTCTACAGCAGCTGCTATTTTACATTCTCACCAGCAGTGTATGATAGGCTCAGTTTTCCTGCATCTATGTTAACACTACTTATTTTCCTGTTTTTATTATAGACATCCTAGTGAGTGTGAAATGGGTATCTCATTGTGCTTTTGATTTGCATTTCCTTACTACTGATGTTGAGCATTTTATCACACGCTTGTTGGCCATTTACATATATTCTTTAGAGAAATTACTATGTTTTGCCCATTTTGTAATTCTGTTGTCTTTATGATTAAATCACAAAAGTTATTTGAATATTTTGGACTTAAATTCCTTATTAGATATAATAAGCAAATATTTTCTCAATTATGTGGTATATCTTTTTACTCTGTTGCCGCTGTCCTTTGAACTACAGATGATTTTAATTTTAATAAAGTTTAATTATCTGATTTTTTTGTTTTGTCTCTTGAGATTTAGGAGACATATCTAAGTAACTATTGCCTGACTCAATGTCATGAAGACTTACAGGTATGTTTTTTCTGAGTTTTAGAGTTTTAGCTCTTACTTTTAAATATCTTTCAATGATAGTAGTTTTAACAGTCATTTAGTTAAATATCATTTGCATGAAATTTCAGCAGTCATATTTTTCCCCTGATTATACCCAGTTCCTGGCTCACTGGTTCTTTTGATAATATCCTGGATCTTAAATTGCTCCACTGTCTGATCAAACTGAATTAGGCGCCTCTGCTTGAATAGTTATTGAGGCAAATATTTGAGATTTCTTCTTATACCAGAAGAGTTCAGCTATTTCTTTTTCTGATTCTCAATGGTAAAATAACTAACTTGTGATTTACCTTGTTAGAATCATGAAGTGACCAATCTCCTCTTATTTGCTTGCTACCACAGTCTTTCTTGTTTCCAAGAGGCTTCTTAGGCCTGAACTTCCCCACACTGTTTCAAAGTCTATCTGTGAAGTGTTTCATTTCTCTCTGTTCTTATGAAATTTCTCATTCCATGGGGAAAGAATTCTCTAAGCCACCACTTTCAATGCTGGACATGGTGGTAGCCTCTGGTATTCTCTGCTTATTTCTTATGGAACCTGCTCTGTGAGTGGAGATTTGGTGGTGGAAAAAGTCTCCAACCTCTCCAGAATACTCACCTAGAATTGAGCCTTTGCAACAAGTAGCGTGGGAAGTGAGAAATGCCAGCAGCCTGACCTTCCTAGATGATGCAGAAACACTTGACTGGGAGCTGAGGGGACAGGGATACCTGTATTCTTTATTATTATTATTATTATTATATTATTATTATTATTTGATTCATTGTACACAAATGAGATACAACTTTCATTTTTCTGGTGGTACAGGAAGTACAGTCACACCGTTTCTGTAATCATACATGTACATAGGGCAATGATGTTTGTTTCATTCTATTATCTTTCCTACCTGCTGCCCCCTCCCCACCTCTCATTTCCCTCTACACAATCCATCCTTCCTCCATTCTTCCTTTACCCCCTCCAACTCCCTTTATGTATCATCATCCACTTATCAGAGAAAACATTCAATCTTTGGTTTTCGGGGATTGGCTTATTTCACTTAGCATGATATTCTCCAACTCCATCTATTTGCCTGAAAATGCCATAATTTTATTCTTCTTTATGGCTGAATAAAATTCCATTGTGTATACATACCACAGTCTTTTTATTCATTCATCTATTGAAAGGCATCTAGGTTGGTTCCACAATCTAGCTATTGTGAATTGAACTGCTATGAACATTGATTTGGCTGCATTACTGTGGTATGCTGATTTTAAGTACTTTGGGTATAGGCCAAGGAGTGGGATAACTGGATCAAATGGTGGTTCCATTCCAAGTTTTCTAAGGAATCTCCACACTGCTTTCCAGAGTGGCTGCACTAATTGTCAACCCCACCAGCAATGTATGAGTGTACCTTTTCCCCACATCCTCACCAACACCTACTGTTGCTTTTATTTTTGATAATAGCCATTCTAATTGGGGTGAGATGAAATCTTAGAGTAGTTTTATTTGCATTTCTCTTATTACTAGAGATGTTGAACATTTCTTCATATATCTGTTGATTGCTTGTAGATCTTCTGTGAAGTGTCTGCTCATTCCCTTAGCCCATTTATTGGTTGGGTTATTTGTATTCTTGGCATCAAGTTTTTTTGAGTTCAACACTCGTAAATCTAAGGCATTGTACTGAATCTTCTGAAAGAGAAATTAGGAAAACTGATTCACAGTAGCTTCAAAATTAAAATATTTTGAAATCAATCTAACAAAAGAGTTGAAAGACCACTACAGTGAAAACTATGGAACACTACAGGAAGAAATTAAAGAAAATCTTAGGAGATGGAAAGAGATCTCCCATATTCTTGGGTAAGCAGAATTAATATTGTCAAAATGACCATACTACCAAAAGTGCTATACAAATTAAAGGCAATTCCAATTAAAATCCCAATGACATGCCTAATAGAAATAGAGAAGGCAATCATGAAATTCATTTGGAAGAATAAGAGACCCAGAATAGCCAAAGCAATCCTTAGCAGGAGGAGCAAAGGTGGAGGTATCACAATACCAGAACTTTAACTATACTACAGAGCAATAGTATCAAAAATGGCATCATATTGTCACCAAAATAGACAGGTAGACCAATAGTACAGAATAGAAGACACAGAGACAAACCCACATAAATATATTTACCTCATACTAGACAAAAGTGCCAAAAACATACAATGGAGAAAAGATAACCTCTTCAACAAATGGTACTGGGAAAACTGGAAATCCATATGCAACAGAATGAAACTAAACCCCTATCTCTCATCCTGCACAAAACTCAACTTGAAATGGATCAAGGACCTAGGAATTAGACCAGAGACCCTGCATCTTATAGAAGAAAAAGCAGACTCAAATCTTTATCATGTTGTCTTAGGATCAGACTTCCTTAACATGACTCCCAAAGTACAAGAAATAAAAGCAAGAATCAATAAATGGGATAGATTGAAACTAAAAAGCTTTTTCTCAGCAAAAGGAAACAATCAACAATGTGAAGAGAGAGCCTACAGAGTGGGAGAAAATCTTTGCCACATGCACTTGAGATAGAGCACTAATCTCCAGAATTTATAAAGAACCCTGTATTCTTTATTACATCTGTGTGGAGTGAAGTTTGTCCTGCTGAGCTGGGAGGTGTGGGAGCCATAATGGGTCATAGTTCAGATGTCACAGATTCTTCTTGATCAAGTTTTAGTAGATTTTTTAAGATAAATGTTTCTTCATTTGTTGTATGCTTTTATATTGATTTATACATATGTGAAATACATATATATAAAACCATAGATAACTATACATACTCATCTATCTATAGCATCTCTCTCTACACTCAGTTTCTCTCCATCTATATCTATATATCTACAACTATGTCCATATAATTGTTATCAATTATGCTTCCTCAGTTGGCAAGTTGGTCTATGGAGTACCTCAGGCTGTCATTTTAGAAATGCAATCCTTTTCTCTTTAAGGGAATATGAATTTATTAATTTTCAAAATGAGATTCCTTGGATTTTATTATTGACTGTCTGCTCCACCAGACCAACTATTACTAGTTTTCTTTTGTTATAGTTATATTAGCTCTAAAATTTATATTTCTTAGATGATGTTGTTACTTTTGAAAGGTAAAGCAATCAAGGTTTATTTTTCTTAATTTGATGCACACATACACTTACACCTGCACCTTCAATATGACAGATGTTAATTAGTTGCTTATATCTTTTCACTAAGACAACATTGTGCATTATACTTTCTTCAGTACTTACTTCTCCAACACACCAATCAACACAATACTTGCCAGAGTTCCCAAATATAATACTTGACCTCATGGTCAAATGAATCTAAAAATTGACGTAGTCACTGAAGCTATGTCAAATAGAGCCTTGTCCTTGAACATTTTTATTCAGCTCCAATATACAATTCTCTTTTCTTTACAGACCATAAGCTGCCTTTGGTTTATGTCCATCCATATAGAGGAAATTCTATATGGTGTGATAGAATGAGGCTAATGCAGAAAGCTAGAAATTAAATGAGCAGAAAGGAACTGAAAAACATAGAGGGGGGAAAGAGAATGCCAGGCAAGGTGGAACATGCCTGTAATCCCAGTGGTGACTTTGGAGGCCGAGGCAGGAAGGTCACAAGTTTGAGGTAAGCTTGGGCAACATAGCAAGACCCTGTCTCCAAATAAAATTTTTAAAATTTACAAAATGTCTAGAGATGTAGCTCAGTGGAATAGCACTTTTCTAGCATGTATGAGACCCTGGGTTTAATTCTCAGTGCCACACAGAGACAGAGAGAGATAAAGAAAATTAACAATACTGTTTGTTTCTCTGAATATATTTCTTCCAGAAGTTAGTTCTAAATATGACCTTCCCACATATATTAGACTATATATCCCCTTTCTCCTTAAGGTGGTGTGAGTCGGCCTTCTCTCATTTGCAATTGAAATCACCCTGATTAATATCACATGTATACACACATTATAACTAACAAAATGCAAAATAGTCACATATATTTGTCTATGTGTATGTATATGTACTTCAATAAAAATGTGCATGCTTGTAATTTTAAGAAATCATGGATGTTAAGTGTTAAGTAGGTTATGCTGCCATGAGCAGGCAAGTAGTGGGAAAGACAGCCCAGGACAATAACCTACAGGGGAAAAATTGAACATATGCATCAAAGAGAGTCCTTAGGTCACAGGACTGGGGTAATGGAAAGCTTTATCAAAGCATCTGAGCATCTGGAGAATGGAAGTGAGAATGTCCAGGATTCCCCAAGCCATATTTAATTATAATCTCTTAAGGGAACTATTACTTGAAATCATGGGGAACCTTATGGAAACAGACAAACTTCAGGAAAATGAGGTCTGGTATGTCAAAACCTTCCCCAATCAGTTAATTACAATCCCTTTAGAAAACTACTGTTTCCAAACCGTGTCTTCACTATCTCTTATGAGCAGGTTGCCACAACCCTTCATTATCACCAAAACTGTCACAACTGCCTCAACCATCCCTTGTCACCAGGATATCATGAATCTCACCAAGAAAGTTTGTTGCAGTCTATTCAAATGGACAATAAATCACTTAAGGGGATATTAGAAATTGAGGCAAGATCAAGGGGATTCAAATCCCTTAAAAGTCTCCAACTTTGTCAGGGCCATGTCAGCCACCCTGAGTGGCCTGTTCAGTCTGTCCTAAATGTATTTATTCTCAATATTTCTAATAAATTCCTGCCTGCAACTATGTGCGACTTGCCTGTAACCTTTTCTGTGAGATATCAAGAAATGGTGGCTGTTGAATTCCATGATTCCTCTGACTCCAGAAACTTCCTCCTCTGCATCATTAAAGACATGATGAAAATGGAAAACTTTTCTAAATTTGGATATTTCTATTTCGTTATGCTCATAATCTTATTCTAAAAAACAAATTATTCATATTTTACATTTAAATATAATAGAATCAAATTGTTAGCAACATACCAGTATTGCATTATACTTAAAATATAGGAAAATCTTATTATAGTACCTTAAAAAGATTGTAGTTGGATTGTTTCACAAAATAAGATGCCCAGGTTTATGCAATTTAAGGATGGTGATGGAGGTCCATAATGTCATCATTGATCAGGATTCTCTCTACTTTTAGATTATGTCATTCTTAATATTTTGGCTTCCATCTTCATGTTGATGATCACTAGAAAACTGTCATGTATCCAGGTTTTACACTAATGTTTTTGTCATGAAGGAAATATTACAAACATGTAAAAGGCTGAAGAATTGATGAGAGATGTATAGTAGGCATCTAGATATGAAGGTTTAAGACCCAGTAGAATGGTGCTGACTATGAGTATGGATTTGGGAGTCACTGGTATATAAAGAGTGGTAAATCCATGGCACTGAACAAGGTGAACTCCAGAGAAAATGGAGGATGAAAAGATCAGGGGAATGGCCAAAAAGGAATTCTAGAAAATTTCACCAATTAAAACACAAGTTTCAGAAGACCAATAAAAACACAAGAAGGTATCTAATATTATTCTCATTAGTAAAACATTATTTGAAACACAAGAGAGTGGGCAAGATGGTGGCTTAGAGTGAGGCAGCATTTCTCCTAACTTGAATAGCCGGAATTCCAACAGCAGGAATACTGCTTCTCCCCGGTGCTTAGAGTGAAAAATCCTGAGAGTGGACAGTCTGCCCTAGCCCAACAAGAGACCATTTGACTTATTAAAGGGATCTAAAAAAAAGTCACCCTGAGTTTACAAATTGCCCATGGAGAACGGATCCAGGAGGCACCTTGGGACTATAGCATGGTGGTGCTAATGGGAACTGGGACGCCAAATCTGTGAGTATGCAGCTGGGTCCGCGTAAACCTATCTAAGACTAGCAAAAATTTAACTGAGTTAAACAAACCTGTGAACATCTCACCCAGGGGAAAACAAGTTGGAGAGGCTAGAGAGTATCCAGCTCTCCCCAACCCTGTGAATCTTGTGGCTTGCAGGGACTAATAAGGTCAGCTATAATAGGACAGGAAGTTGGAAAGTTGGGTGTGAGAGCACTTGACTCTCAACTTGCCTCACCAAAAGATCCAGCAACTGCCAGGTTTGGCACACACTGGGTTTCTGGGGTCCACCTGGGCTGGCACACCCTGTGTCCTGGCACCAACCTGGTCTCTGGTGTCCTCTCAGATGCAGTATTCACTGGATTCTGAGACCCCTGGTGCCTGCTGGGGGTGGCACCAATCTGGCACCTGCCCAGGACACTCAGTCCCCCATCCCCCAGTCCCCTGAAGAAGGTCATTGTTTTAGTCAGCTTTTTTTTACTGCTGTGAATAAAAGATCTGACCAGAACAATTATAGAAGAAGAAAAGTTTATTTGTGGGCTCACAGTTTCAGAGGTCTCAGTCTGTAGACAGTGAGCTTTATTCCTCAAGGGTGGGAGTGTGGCTGAACATCATGGCAGAAGAACAAGGTGGAGGGAAGCAGCTCGCATGATGATCAGGAAGCAGAAAGAGAGAATCCACTTGCCAAACACAAATATATATCCAAAGCCATGACCCACAATAACCCAAATTCTCCAGACACACCCCACCTGCCTCTGGTTACCACTCAGGTAATCCCATCAGGGGATCAATTCACTAAGTGTAGTAATTTTTTGTGACCTAATAATTTCCCCTCTGAACCCTTTCACAATGTCTCACAGGTGAGCTTTTGGGGAACACCTGACATCCAAACCATAACAGCTATTTTATACTGCTGAAGGGAATTACACATCAAAAAGATCTAACAATCCTAAATATGTATGCCCCCCATGGAGCATCTACATATATCAAACAAACCCTTCTCAATTTCATGAATCAAATAGACTACAAGACAATAATACTGGATGACCTTAACATGCCTCTCTTGTCACTGGATAGATCCTCCAAAGAAAAACTAAAGGAGTTATAGATCTAAAAAATACAATTAATAACTTAGACTTAACAAATATATATATAGAATATTTCATACATCAGTGACTGAATATATTTTCTTCTCAGCAACATATGAATCCTTCTCTAAAATAGGTCATATATACCACAAAGCAACTCCTGGCAAACACAAAAAAATAGAGATCATACCTTTCATTTTATCAGATCATAATGGAATGAAATTAGAAATCAATAATAAAAAAGAAGTTACTCTAACACCTGGAGACTAAGCAATACACAATTGAATGATCAATGAATAACTGAAAAAATCAGGGATGAAATTTAGAAAACACTTAGAGGTAAATGACAATAGAGACACAACATATCAAAATCTGTGGGACACTATGAAGGCAGTTCTAAGAGGAAAGTTATTGCATTGATCTCTCTCATTAAAAGAATTGAAAGGCTCCAAATAAATAACCTAAAATTACATCTCAAAACCCTAGAAAAAGAAGAATGACTCAACACCAAAAGCAATAGAAGGCAGGAAATAATTAAAATCATAGCCAAAATCAATGAAAATGAAACAACAAACAAGTCAAAAAATCAATGAAACAAAAAGTTGATTTTTAGAAAAAAATAATAAAGTTGATAAACCCTTAACCAATCTAATGAAATAAAGATAGAGAAAAATTTCAAATTACTAAAGTTCATAATAAAAAAGGAAATATCATGATAGACACTACTGAAATACAGACAATAATTAGAAACTGTTTTGAAAATATATACTCTAATAAAGTAGAAAATTTTGAAGACATTGAATATTTCTAGAGACATATGACCTACTCAAATTGAATCAGGAGGACACAGAAAATTTGAACAGATCAATTTTAAGCAATAAAATTAAAAATGCCATCAAAAGCCTACCAACAAAGAAAAGCCCAGAACCAGACAAATTATCACTTGAGTTCTACCAGACCATCAAAGAAGAATTTAAACCAACCCTCCTCAAATTTTTCCTTGAAATAGAAAAGAAGGGAACCCTTTCAAAATCATTCTATGGTATCACCCAGATACCAAAAACAGACAAAGAAACACCAAGGAAGGAAAATTTCAGCTCAACATACCTGATGAACTTAGATGCAAAACTTCTTTACTTCTTTTTTTTTTTTTTTTTTTTTTTTGCAGTGTTGGAGATTGAACCCAGGGCCTTGTGCTTGCTAGGCAAGCACTCCACCGACTGAGCTATCTCCTCAGCCCCAAAATTTCTTAATAAAATATTGGCAAATAGCATAGAAAAACACGTTAAAAAATTCGCCATGATCAAGTGGGTTTAGCCCAGGATGTGAGTTTGGTTCAATATACAAAAATCAATAAATGTAATTCATCACATCAATAGTCTTAAAAGTCAAGAATTACATGATTATCTCAATAGATGCAGAAAAAGCATTTGACAAAATTTATCATTATCTTAAGTATGAACATACCTCAACATTGTAAAAGCTATTTATGCTAAACCCAAGGTCAATGTCATTCTAAATGGAGAAAAATGGAAAACATTGCCTCAAAACACTGGAAGAAGAGAGGTGTGCCCTCTTTTAACATTTCTATCCAACATAGCCATTGATAACCTTGACAGAGCAATTAGACTATAGAAAGAAATTAAAGGAACACCAATTGGAAAAGAAGAGCTCAAAATATCCCTTTTTGTTGATGACATGATTCCATATTTAGAAGACCAAAAAAAAAAAAACTCCACCAGAAAACTTTTAGAACTCATAAAGGAATTCAACAAAGTTACAGAATACAAAATTAACACTCTTAAATCAATTGCATTCCCATACACCAATGATGAATCAGCTGAAAGAGAAATTATGGAAAGGATCCCAATAACAATAGCCTCAAAGAAAATACAATATCTGGCAATCAATCTATTTGGTCTTTGGGTGAAAGACCTCTACGATGAAAACTACAGAATACTAAAGATAAAAACTGAAGAAGACCTTAGAAGATAGAAAGATCTCCTATGCTCTCAGATAGGCAGAATTAATGTTGTCAAAATGGCCATACTGCCAAAAGTGCTATACAGCTTTAATGCAATTCCTATTAAAATTCCAATGATGTTCTTCATAGAAATAGAAAAAGCAGTCATGAAATTCATTTAAAAATATAAGAAACAGGAGGCATCACAATACCAGACCTTAAATTATATTATAGAGCTATAATAATAAAAACAGCATGATATTGGCACCAAAACAAACATGAAGACCAATGGAACAGAATAGGACACACAGACAAACCCACTTATAGGCAGTTGTCTTACACTATACAAAGTCACCATAAGCGTACACTGAAGAGAAGGTAGCTTCTTCAGCAAATGGTGATGGAAAAACTGGAATTCCATATGCAGAATGAAATTGAACCCCTATCTCTCACCCTGCACAAAATCAACTCAAAGTGGATCAAAGATTTAGGCACTAAAACGGAGACCCTGGGCCTACTGGAAGAAAATGTAAGCCCAATTCTCCACCTTGTTGGCTTAGGAACTGACTTCCTCAACAAAACTCCTAAAGCACAAGAAGCAAAATGAAAAATCAATAAATTGGATGATCACAAACTAAAAAAGCTTCTTCAGAGCAAAAGAAACAATCAAGCATGAAGAGATAGCCTACAGAATGGGAGAAAATCTTTGCCACTGCACCTCAGATAGATCCATGTTATTTTCCAGAATATACAAAGAACTCAAAAAATTAATACCAGAAATAACAACAACAACAAAAATCAATAAGTGAGCAAAGAAACTGAACACTTTACAGAAGAAATACAAATGGTCAGAAAATACATGAAAAAATGTTCATTTCCTCCAGCAATTAGAGAGTTGCAAATTAAAGCTGCACTGAGATTCCATCTCACTCAAGTCAGAATGGGAATTATCAAGAATACAAGTGACAATAAATGTTGGTGAGGATGTGGGGGAAAATGTACACTCATACATTGCTGGAGGTACTGTAAATTGATGCAACTACTCTGGAAAGCAGTATGGAGATTCCTCAGAAGACTTGGAATGGAACCACCATTTGACCCTGATACCCCACTCCTGGGTATATAACCAAAGGACTTAAGATCAGTATTCTACAGTAATGCAGCCACATCAAAGTTTATTGCTGTACACTTCAGAATAGCTAAACTATGGAATCAACCTAGGTGCCCTTCAACAGATGAATGTATGAAGAAAATGTGGTATATGTATACAATGAAATATTATTCAACCATAAAGAAGAATGAAATTATGGCATTTGCAGATAAATAGATGGAATTGCAGAATATCATGCTAAGTGAAACAAACCAAGCTCAGAAAATCAAGGGTCAAATGTTTTCTCTCATATGCAGAAGGTGGACAAAAATAAGGAAATTTAAAGTAGTAAAATTATGGTAGAAAGCTGCTGAAGGAATCTACTAAATCTAAACATACATCTATCATATGACCGAGCAATTCTTTCTTGACCAAATATCCACAAGAATATTTACATATACATTAAGGCATGTACAGGAATGTTTATGACAGCGTTATTAACAAAAGTTCCAAGTTTCAACAACAACAGTATTCATTGCTGTATACTTACATAAGGGAGCATTACATAGCAACAAAAGGATGAATTTATTCTACACATGACAACATGAATGATCTTCACAGATACAGTGATGAATGAAAGAAATAAGATATTAAGGCATCCATATGAAATAGTGTATATATTGTGATGAACGAATGCATATCTCTTTGTAGGTATAGACCAAAGGGTATATGAAGGAGGCTTCCTGGATTCTAGAAATATTCTATATCTCTCTATCCATCTCTCAATCGGTAAACATATTAATTTTTATTAAATAATGACAAGTGATGTTTGCTTTGTTCATTAGGGTATTTACTAGAAGGATTGTAAAGTAATATAGAAAAATAAAGTTGTGACAAATAAAAATGAAATAATAGGAAAGTTTGAGTAGTCCTCAAAATAGGACAAAAGCAAGAAGTGAAAAGTTAAACCTAGAACAGATTTTCTAAACAAAAAAAACAAACAGTAAGATGGTAATATAAATCCAATTATGTAAATGACAGTAAGTGAAAAAAATATCTCCCTAAAGATTAAGGTATAAGAATTGATAAAAAGGAATCAACCATATGTTGCTTAAAAGAGATGAAATTTAAATATAAGGATAGAGAATTTTTCAAAGAAAAATAAAACCATACATCATATGAACATTAATCAAAAGTAATCTCATCTAGCTATATGAAAATCAGATGAAGAAAATGTTAAAACAAAAATATTACTAGGGATAAAGAGGAGCATTCATAAAGGTAAAGCTGTCAATCTAACAGGAAAAAAAAATGACTCTAAATCTTCATGTCATTGTTTCAAAGCATATGAAGCCCAAATTAGCAAAAATACAAGAATAAGAAAATCCCTAGTCACAGTGGTAGCCTTTATCACATTTCTCAATAATAGAATAGCAGGTAAGAAAATCAATAATAATAAAGAAGATTAATAAAATTGACCAAATTGATATGTATAGACACTGTACCTAACAATGACAGAATTAATTTTCTTTTCAAGTTCACATGAAACACTTATTAAAATGGATCATAGACTGGTCCTTAAAGGCAATTTCTAAACATTTGGATGCACTAAATCACTCGTATCATGTTTTCTGACTATAACTGAATAAAGATAAAATGCAACAAGAAGGCAGTAATTATAAAAGTTCCATTCTTGGAAAATTTGGTAATCCACTTCTAAATAATCCACAGATGGAGAAAATAAAAACACAGGTCATAAAATGTTTTTAAAGAAATGATAATGGTAATATGACAAAATGAAACTCAGGGGATGCAGTTAATTCGAGTACTTTGAAGAAAATTCATATCCCTAAGTTCATGTAGTAGACAAGAAAAAAGTCAAAATAAATGATTTAAACTTTTGTTTCAAGAAACTAAAAAAAAAAAATCAAGCACAAGGAAGGTGAAAGGAAAGATTAAAAAAAGATATGAACACAAATCAATGAATAAGAAATCAAACATAAAACAGAGAAGATGAATAAAACCCAAAGTTGTATTTTTTTAAACAGTGTGAATGATTAGTCTCTAGAAAGACTGATCATGAAAATAAAAGGGAAAACAAGGGACATAATTGCAGATTTTATATTACAAGACATTGAGCAGTTATTAGAATGATTTTATGTTGATGCCTATAATGATTTGCATGAAATGGAATATTCCTCAAAAAACAGGAGCTACCAAAGCTGACAGATTATATTAAAATTCTTTCATACTCTTACTTCCTTAAAAAAAGTGAACCCTTTGCTGAATTTTATACACACACAGACAAACACACTCTTAGGTTCATATGGATTCTTACAAATATTTGGGGGAAGACAGTGCACCAATTTTGTACAAACTCTTCCAGAAAATGTAAGAATAAGAAGGAATAGTTCCTCAGTCCGTTTTTTAAGAACAGCATAACCTCAATTCTATAATCTGACATGAACATGTCAGGAAAGGAAAATTACAGATCAGTCTTTCTCATTTATATAGATGCAAAATAGAAAAATATTAGCAAATTGAAATCATTAATGTATTAAAAGAATAATATGTCATGTCCAACTTAGGATTATTTTAGTTATCCAAAGTGGTTTAATATTTTAAAAATTCAGTAATATTAACAGCAAAAATATCTTGGGTGATTCATATGATTATCCTGATTGATGAAAACAAAGTGTTTGAAAAATTCAGCATCTATTCAGAATGAAATTCGAAGCAAATTAAGAAGGGAAAGGAATTGTCTTAATTATATAAAGGGCATGTGTTTGTTATCTACTTCTGCCTTAACAAATTACCACAAATTGGGCAGCTTAAAACAGCAGAAATTTATTATATTAGTTTGTTTGTTTAGAAGTCTGAGTGAACTTGGGTGAAATTAAGGCACTGGCAGGGCTTCCTTCCTTACTAGAAGCCTTGGGAAAGGATTTGCTTTCAACTCATTCAGGTTGAGTGAGTCTCAGGTTTCATTCATCTGGGGATTGCCATTAGCTCCTAGATACCTCTGTCTAGTCCTTTCAAATGCCAAAGTGCAGTGGTATGTAGAACCCTTCTCATGTTTGGCATCTCTCTGAGTTCCCTCCCTGCTGCATTTCTCCTGCCTCTTCTTCCATGTCATCTAACTTTAGGCAGAGACTACTCATCTATTAATGGCCATGTGATTAGATTGGGTTTATCCAGATACTCCAAGATAATATCTCTATTTTAAGACCTTAGTCTTAATTACATATGCAATATCCCTGTTTGTATATAACCAATATATTCATGGATTCCAGAGATTGGCACTTGGCCACCTTTGAGGGACCATTCTGATTACCACAGGGTAGTGAATTATCATAACTTTATGTTTCTTCATCATCCATTTTGAATACAAATTGAATTATCTCATATGAGTAGCACACCTTACTCTCCCTTGGCAATTTCCAGTTCTCTATCAACTCCTAGTTACTCAATGTGGTTGATCGAGGTATTTACCAAATACCTGAACCTACTGGCAATGACCTCCCTGTGGTATAGCTAGATACAACCTACTTGACTTTTCCCACTGAACCCCAAGCCCACATGAACAGCACAGACACATCACAGTGAACACCTCACAATCACAACACAGTATATGAATTTATGTCTGCTAAATTGACCAATTTGGACTTGTTTCAAGAAATCTGCTTGAGTAATGCCTCAGACTTTATAAAGGATTTTGTCCTCAGGTTCATCCCTCACCCTCCCACACTCTACCTGCTGGTTGAACATGCAGGCTCCAGATAGTCCCCCCTTTTAGTTGACTTTGAAAAGTATGCATCCTTCTGCCTGGAATTTGCAAGGAAAACACTGTTTCTGTTATTTTATGTGTTTTGTTCAGTAGTTGCCTCTGTGTCTCACCTTATCAACACACCTGAACATAACTTCTTTCCTGGTTGGGGCTCTCCTAGAGAGTGGTTTTCTTGATAGAAATTAACTGGACATAGGTCAAACCAAACCCATAAGGGTATCTATCAGTACATATCTGTTTCTTATGAGAGGACAGTTAGTAATGGACTAGGTACTTAGGCATTAAGCCATCCACTAGGAAAAAGAAGTACCCTGTGAAAATCAAACTGTAAACATCCATGACCAAATATACTGTATCCTGTCTTGGCAGGGCTAAAATGTATAGGCACTCCCTGGTGAGATATCTTAAGACCAAATTAGAAGAAAAATATGAATAGAGAATCTGTAAAACCCTATAGAGCATATGATACCCAATCAGAAAAAATTGGAAACTTTTTCACTGAACTCAGGAATGAGAAAATTCTGCCTGCTATGACCAATTTTATTCAGTATGTTGCCAGCAAAGCTAGTTTATCCAAGAAGAAAGAAAATAAAGGAATAAAGTATGGAAAGAAAATAACAAACTCCTACTACTTGTAGATAGCATAAATATATACCTAGAAAATCTGAAGTAGTCTATGTACCAGCATCACACAAGTCAAAATGTATTTTTTAGAAAACAGCATCCAACATTACTTGGAGAAATATAAAATGGTACAGTAACTGTGGAAAGTACTTTGGCATACCTCTAAAAATCAATAATAAAATTATATGATTTGGTAATTCTGCTCCTAGGTATAAACCCCAAATAATTGAAAACAGGGACTCAAACATATTCTTATATACCAATATTCATCACAGCATTATTCAAAATAGTTAAAAGGTAGAAACAACCTAAATACCTATCAAAAGAAAAATAGATAAACAATGTGGCTCATAGATAGATAAATATGTATATATAATTGAATATTTCAAATGTAACAGCAATCAATTTCTGATATTGCTACAACATGAATGAACTGTGAAGACATTTTGATAAAGGAAATAAGCCAGGCATAAAAGGATAAATGTTGTATGAATCCACTTATATGAAATACCTATAGTCAAATTCACAAAGCCAGAAAGTATAAGTGGCTATCAGAGGCTGGGGTAAGAGGCTCATGGGGAATTATTGTTTAATGGATATGGAGTTTTAGTTTCATAAAATGAATGAATTCTAGAGATTACTTGCACTGCAGTGTGAATATATTTAACATTACCACACTTAAAAATGGTAATGATGATAAATTTTATGTTTTTAACCACAATGACAATGTTTTAAAAATTAAAAACATTAGTATTCAACAGCATTAAAATCATATAACTAGGACTAGATCAAATGAAAGATGTGCAAGATGTATACACTGAAAAATTTAAGCATTTATTCAGAAAAAGTAAAGAGTACCTACAGAAATGCAGACATGTATGATGTTGGATTGAAAAATTCTATACTATAAATTTGTCAATTATTCCAAATTATTCTAAAAATTCAATGCAATCACAATAAAATATTAGCCAATTTTTTGAGGAAGTCTTAAAGATGTTTCCAAAGTTCAAATAGAAATGAAAAGGCCAGGAACAGCCAAGATATCTTGATAAGGAAAACAAAACTTTATACAAACTATCAAATATATAGACATATTATGAAACACTAGAAATTGAGGAGGTGTAATATTGGCACAAGTGTAAACAAATGGATTAATGAATCACATAAAAGAGGCAAGAAACAGAACCCAAAGAGTGTTTTCTGATTTATGACAAAAGGAGTATAGTAATATGTTGGAGAAAAAGGGTCTTATTAGTAAATTGTCTTAGGTCAACTGTATATTCACATGAAAAAAAATCTGGGAGATCATTAGTGACTATGAAATATAATCCATGGATCCATGGAGATTCTTGAGATGCTTTCAGAGTGTCTTAGAGACCCAAATTATTTTCATAAAAATATTAGGGCATTCTTTTTCTTTTGCATTCTGTTGACATTGCAATAATGATACAAAAGAAATGTTAGGTAAAACCAATCACAACATAGCAACAATGAAGCCAGTGGCAACAAACTATGCAGTTGATACTTCAACCCCATAGGTTCTGCATTAGGCAAATTCAACTAACAACACATCGAAAGTATTTGAAAACAAAATTGTGATTGGGATGAACATGTATATAATTTTTTCTTGTCAGATTATTCTAAATAATAGTATAACAACCATTTACATAGAATTTACAACATGTTAATTTTTATAAGTAATGTAGAAGTTATTTAAAGCATATGAGATAATGTGCATAGATTATATGCAAATACTGCACTATCTTTTTAAATTGAATTTTATATTTTTTAATTTGTTCTAAATAGTTACACATGACAGTAGAATGCATTTAGACACATTGTACACAAATGGAGCACAACTTCTCCTTCCTCTGACTGAACATGGTGCAGAGTCACACCAGTAGAGTAATAATACATGTATATAGGGTAATAATGTCCAAATCATTCCACCATCCTTTCCACCCCCACAACCTCTCCCTCCCCTCACTCCTCTCTGCACAATCCAAAGTCCATTCTCCCCCCATTATGGATCAGCATCTAGTTATCAGAGAAAATATTGGGCCTTTGGTTCTTTAGGATTGGCTTATTTCACTTAGCATGATATTCTCCAGCTCCATCCATTTACCTCAAATGCCATAATATCATTATTCTATAAGACTGAGTAATATTCTATTGTGTATATATACCACATTTTCTTTATCCATTCATTTGTTGAAGGGCATCTATGTTGGTTCCATAGTTCACCTATTGTAAATTGAGCTGCTATAAATATTAATGTGACTGCATCACTGTGGCATGCTAATTTTAAGTCCTTTGGGTACAAACTTAAGAGTGGGATAACTGGGTCAAATGGTAGTTCCATTCCCAGTTTTCTAAGGAACCTCCATACTACTTTCCTGAGTGGTTGTACCAATTTCCAGTCCCACCAGCAATGCATGAGTGTACTTTTTCCCCCCCACATCCTTGCCGATACTTATTGTTGTTTGTATTGTTGATAATTGCCATTCTGACTGGATATGAAATCTTAGTTTTGATTTGCATTTCTCTAATTGCTAGAAGTGTTGAACATTTTTTCATATGTTTGATGATTGATTGTATTTCTTCTGTGAGGTGTCTGTTTAGTTCCTTAGCCCATTTATTGATTGGGTTACTTGTTTTTGTTGTTGTTGTTGTTGTTGTTGTTAAGTTTTTGAGTTCTTTATATATCCTGGAGACTAGTGTTCTATCTGAGGTTCATGTGATAAAGATTTTCTCCTATTCTGTAGGCTCTCTCTTCATGTTATTGACTGTTTCCTTTGCTGAGAAGATGCTTTTTAGTTTGAGTCCAACCCATTTTTTGGTTCTTGATTTTACTTATTTCACTTTAGGAGTCTGGTTAAGGAAGTCACTTCCTAAGCTGACATAGTGGAGCTTTGGTCCCACTTTTTCTTCTATTAAGCACAGGGTTTCTGTTCTGGTGCCTAAGTCTTTAATCCACTTTGAGTTGATTTTTGTGCAGGGTGAGAGATAAAGTTTTAATTTCACTTTGCTACATATGGATTTCCAATTTTCCCAGCACCATCTGTTGAACAGGCTATCTTTTCTCCAATGTATGTTTTTGGTGCCTTTGGCTAGCATATGGTAATCATATTTATGTTGGTTTGTCTCTGTGTCTTCTATTCTGTACAATTCGTGTACATGTCTGTTTTGGTGACAATACCATGCCATTTCTGTTACTATTGCTCTGTAGTATACTTTAAATTCTGGTATTGTGATACCTCCTGCTTCACTCTTCTTGCTAAGGATTACTTTGACTATTCTGGTTCTCTTATTTTTCCAAATGAATCTCATGATTTCTTTTGCTAGTTTCATAAAAAATGTCATTGGGATTTTAATAAGAATTTCATTAAATCTGTATAACAATTTTGGTACTTTGACCATTTCGGAATATTAATTCTGCCTATCCAAGAGCATGGAAGATCTTTCCATCTTCTAAGGTATTCCTTAAATTATTCCATGAAATAGAAAATGAGGGAACCCTTCCAAACTCATTCTATGAGGCTAGTATTACCCTGACACCAAAACCAGACAAAGACAGATCAAGGAAAGAAAACTTCAAAACAATATCCCTGATGATCATAGACGCAAAATTTACAATAAAATTATGGTAAATCACATGCAAAAACATATTAAAAAGATAGTGACCCCAATCAAGTGGGGTTCATCCCAGGGATGCAAAATTGTTTCAATATATGGAAATCAATAAATATAATTCATCATATTGACAGACTTAAAAACAAGAATCATATGATCATCTCAATAGATGTAGAAGAAGCACTTGACAAAATGCTTCATGTTCAAAACAATAGAAAAACAAGGGATAGTAGGAACATACCTCAATATTGTAAAAGTTATCTATGCTAAGCCCAAGGCCAACATCTTTCTAAATGGAGAAAAATTGAAAGCATTCCCCCTAAAAACTGTAGGGAGACAGGGATGCCCTCTTTCACCACTTCTATTCAAGATAGTCCTTGAAACCTTAGGCAGACTAATTAGGCAGACAAAAGAAATTTAAAGGGATACCACTAGGAAAAAAAGAACTTAAACTATCACTATTTGCAAATGACATAATTCTATATTTACAAGATCCAAAATATTCCACCAGAAAACTTCTAAAATAAGTGAATTCATCAAAGTATCAGTATATAAAATCAATACCCATAAATCAAATGCATTTCTATACATCAGAGATGAATAAACTGAAAGAGAAATTAGGAAAACTACTCCATTCACAATATCCTAAAAAAAAAATACTCAGGATTCAACCTAACAAAATATATGAAAGACCTCTAAAATGAAAACTATAGAACACTAAAGAAGGAAATTGAGGAAGACTATACCACCTTTAATAAAATATTTGAGAATACTTGATTTTTGGTAACAAGGAGACATCAAGAAACGATTCCCAATAGATACTAAAGGACAACTTTACAAGTGTTTACTATATTATTTATCACATTTATTCACAATAAAATCAAAACTAGTCTTCCACAAAAGTTCTTAGTATATACTTTCATATTTACTTGAAAATACAACATATTTACTTGAAAGAATGATTGTCAAACTGGGACTTTAAGACTATTATTTAGTGGAAAAATTCCTGAAAATAAATGAAGTCAGTTTATCATCTAAAGATTAAAAGACAATATTTAAAACAAATGATAAACTTTGACCATTTAAGTGAAAATTGGAATTTTTGAAAATTCATATCTACCGTGACTCATAACTTCCAACTACTTGAAGTTCTTTTTTTTCGTTAGGAGATCTATAATGATATTTGCTAATATGATTTTTCTGATATCATTGTCACATAATGTGTCAATATTTGAATGATATAAATAAATCAATGTATAAGGACAACAATGGTATACCCCCTTCAGTGATAGGTTCCCCTAACTCAAGAAAGGAAAACATTCTTTAACCCTTGGCCATAGGAATACAGAAGTAGTTCCATAGAGACCTGCACCCAATTTTCTAGAGCCAAGTTACCACAGATAAATAGATTTGCAATGCACAATCTTACAGAATTGTTTGGTTACCCTTACAGGACTTCCCCTACATTGGAATGGTCCACCATGTTACAAAACTCAACAAGGCCCTCCTCAGATCCCTGTGTGTTTCTAGTGTGGTTGTTCACAGTTCTTTTATTTGCTTGTGTCTTGTAACTCTGGTTTATAATTAACTTTTAACAGAATTTTTAAAAATTACAACTTGTTTAATGTAGTAAAAAAGAACATCCACAATTATTTCAAAAGATTAGTAAAGTACTCCTCCCTTTTCCAAAGACAATCTGTGTGACTCAATATTTTAATTATAAACTTCAACCAAAACAATACCAAATAACAAACTGTAGAACTAGATAGGAGAATTCGGCTGATTTCTAGTAAGAGTTTTACAAAAATGTAAAAAATAACAATACCCTTCTCATTAAATTTGCTTTTTGCTTTGTAAAATATAATTATTTTCCATTAAACAGATTATAAAGAACATGATTTTCGTTATTTTAATAGAATTTATACACAAATATTTCTAAATTTTATCACTTTTATTTTCTATCATAGTATATGCCAATAGGTACAACCTATATAAACAAAAGCTTTTTAGTCCTGCTAATTTTTAAGACTGCAGAGTACTCTCAAAATATATGAGAATCACTTCTTTATAACAAAATCTATTTCAAATAGCTTAATATATAATAATAGATGGTAAAATTTTTTAGAAGAATACAAGGAACATCTTCATGACCTTGGAAGAGAAAATTGTTTCTTAAAATAAAATACACTAACCCTGAAAAAAATGGCACACTGGAGTATATTAAAAGATCTTCTCTTCCTCAAAAGAAACCATTAGAAAATTAAACAGAACCCCTTGGCAGTATGGGAAATGATTTTCATAACATGTACATCCAACACAAGAAACCATTCCACAATAAATGAAAAACTGCTACAACTTAATGAGGAAAAAGACAGACAAGAGAAAAAAAATGGGTAAAAGCCTTGAACAGATATTTTACAAAATCATCAGTTTGTTCGAACTAGGTCTTTTACAAGCTGTTACCAAGTTAACACTTTTGATGTTATCTTCATAGCCATGATTTTTCAAAGCATGGTCCATGACCCATTTGCATCAATATCACTGGATAGAGTTGTGGGAAAAGGAAGAATTATTTTTCTCATTCTGTGAGGATGGTGTCCAATTTACTGAGAACTGGTTTTGGATGTTGTTCATGTGATTCCCATCTATTCTAATTGCTTATGTTTATCTGGAGCATCTAGAGGGCTATTGCTACTTTTGTGTCTTTAATGCTATTATTTTGGGATTAAGTTTGTTTTTTTTTTTAATCATGTCTGACAAAGTGGAAGGTGAAAATTCCCAACATATTTTCTCTAGGGTAAAAAGGAGGAAGTAAGTATCAATTATTGCAAAATAAGTACTTAAAGGGAACCTTGAGATTATTGCTGATCTCACAAAGAACTAAAGATGTCCTGAAGTAAAATCTCTGAGATGTAAGCATAAGTGAGTGGTGAATATAAACATCAGAAATTTTCCGCATGTGATTTTTTTGGGCCAATAGTAAACACATTACCTGGAGTATTATAAGAAATGTAATTATCTGACTCCATCTCACATTAACTCACTTAAAAATTCTGGGGTAAGGTTCTGAAATCTGTAGTTTAATTTACCCTCTGGTTGATTCTGATATATGTTCTAGTTTGTGAATGACTTAGACAGAAAATTATTTTGAGATATTTAACTTTAAAGGAAAGGTGCTTATTTGAATATTGATGAAAGTGAACCTCTACTGAAGAAGTGGTTGAAAATACAGTAATAAAAAGAAGAATAATGTTCTTGAATAGCCATGAGGTGATGAAATTCAATCACAATTCAAAGTAAGGGCTATATATGCATTGTAATAAAAATTAGAGGCAAAAAGATGGTTTCAGATAATAACAGTTAAAAATCCTTTTTATACTTTAGATATCATTCTCATATATTCATAAAAATATATTCTTGTGTTGTTTTAAAACTCCTATGCCAGAGGATAGCTGTGTGCAGTGGTGCACTCCTATAATACCACTGGCTTGGGAGGCTGGGGCAGGAGGATCTCGCATCCAGAGTCACCTACAGTAAAAGCAAGGCACTAAGCAGCTCCATGAGATGCTGTTTCTAAATGAAAAAATAGGCTGGGGATGTGGCTCAGTGGTACAGTGACTCTGAGTTCAATCTCCTGTACCCCATCCCCCAAAAAACTCCTATGTGAGACTATTATCATAACTATCTTATTATTGAGTAGATAGGTTAAATAACTTTTCCAAAATTGAACAGCAGTAAATAACAATGCTAGACTTCTGACACAGGAAGTCAGGTTTTAGAGTACAGGCTCTTAATAATTATGTTATATCTTAGATTCAGGTGAGATTTTAGATATGACACATAAAAGTTGAGAGAATTCCTATTGAATGGCTTGTTTTTTCCTGGAGAATTCTGCTTAGAGTGAGTGAGGGGGAGGAGAGGCTGGACATTTTTAAATCAATGGAGTTACTTTTAAAATAATCCTTACAAGGCACAGGAAAGCAAACTGACAAAAATATGATTGGCAAAATGGCCAGTTTAGCCTGGAGGCCAAATAAGTATGGTGACCATTAATTTAGAATTGTACCCAAATCCTAGTCATATTGTTTCCTCTGGCAGTGACCAACTGACTGTGGGCAGGCCCAAGGATAGTGCATATTTTCTTTCATCAATTGTTAGAATTCTGCTAAGGAATTGCAAAGAGAAGGTACAGAAGCTGGATGTTTTTTGGATTGGCACTAGGTGTATGG
This sequence comes from Sciurus carolinensis, assembly GCF_902686445.1. Lineage (NCBI taxonomy): Eukaryota > Metazoa > Chordata > Mammalia > Rodentia > Sciuridae > Sciurus > Sciurus carolinensis. Next base: position 81,010,637 of record NC_062232.1, read on the forward strand.
AAATGGTAGACAATGGCATGTAAACCTGATACAGCTGCAAATTAAAATAAAATTACTTATATTGTTGATAAAGTTAGAGAGAAAAAAATGCACGTATTCTTATAGCTATTTTTAGTTGTTTATTCCCTGCGAAGTCATTAGCCATATGTATGAATATTTTATATCATTTAGGTATATTATGCCTTCAATTTTGTGTTGTTTCTTAACTTACTTAGAAAACATTTTTTTTCATTTGCTACAGTTTTTATTTATCATTTTTAATTGCTGTTTGAACATTTGATGTATGACAACCTACCTAATCCTTTCCCTAATGTGTAACCACTTATGTTGTCTTCAATTTTCTAATACAAAAATGTGTGTATACACACATATACACATACACACACATACACGAGTATATACATAGCATAGGATTTTTTTTGCTTTTTTGGAATAAGATTCTTAAAGTAATTCCATGAGTGACATTATTGAAAGAAAATACATGAGTAAGTCTGTGTCTCTTGATATGTGGATAAAATTCAAATTTATATAGAGAAATGATTGTCCCAAGTTTCTTAACCACTAGAAAAGTGTGACTATGATAGTTTCTCTACATGCTCTCTCATTATCAGGCTTTGAAAAAATGTGCTTAAAATGCTTTTCTAATTTACTAGGTGTAAGAATCATACTTTGTTCTCATTGTAATGATTATTAAATTTACTATTAGTCAGGTGAATGAATTTTCCCATATGGTTGCTTGTCTTATATATTTTCATCTGAATGAAATGTTTCTTTGTCTTTTGCTTGTATCTATGTGTTCAGAACTTGATATTGTTCTTATTTAAATAAACTTAATAAAAAGTACATTATAAAATATTTTCTTTCAGATATAATGAATCAAATAGATTCTTGCAAAAGAAAGCATAAAATTCTCAGTACTTCTAAGTGCCCATTTTATTACATCACTTCTTGTTTAAATTTATGGCTTTGGGAATATTCATGTAATAACATGACATTCACATACAGCAACTGAGGAATATTTTGCTATATTAAATAATTTACATAATTCTAACACAATTAGGAGGTATATGTATGCCATGCATAAAATATAATATTGATTTACATAATAGAATTGTTATTAGAATTATGACTAGTTTGATTGATAAAGCTGAACAAGAAAATTTACTTATATTTGCAAAAGTGTAATAAATTTCAATTTTATTCATTTAAATTTGATTTAAAATTTTAATGTTCATTAAATGTAATTTGTACTGTCATTTAAATATGGTAAGATTTTGACTATTTTGGAGTAGAAATAATTTGAAACAAATACATATAAACACTAAATTTAATTTTTTTAATAACATTATTTCTTTTTATGTGGTGCTCAGGATCAAACCCAGTGCCTCAGAGTACTAGGCAAGCCCTCTACCACTGAGCCACAACTCCAGTCCTAATTTTAAAGTTAATACATTTACTTCTTATTTATATTTTGATGAAATATCAAATTTTCTATGCTTTGAATACAATAACATTTATTACTTCAATTCTTTAAGATCGCAAGTTTCAACAGACAACAGATATGAAACAATTATAAGTACAGAGTGATTTTACTGAAATAAAGGAAAGAAAAGTGCATTTATACTACTATTTACTTTATGTATTATTGATATATTACCAATACAAATGTTTCTGACTCAAATTCAGAATAATGATAAATATTGTTGGATTTGATATTTTCTCAACTTTTAATTATACAAGAATTATAACTTCCCACATATTTAATAATTCTGTCACTCTGATGATATTTGGTTTATTAGATTGATTCAAAAATTATAAATATTTTTACGTGTGGCCAGTAGGCTTTTATTTGTACTCTTCCTCCAGGTCCTACAAGTGTTAGTGGTGGGCAACATATAGTAGCTACTTAATAAAGTTATTAAATGTACAAATAAAGAGTAGCACTTTAAACAAAGACATGTACTTACCACAGACGTAAAATATTCACCTGAATTCCAAGTATTTATTTCAAAGTCATTGCTCAATTAGAGTGGTCTTCTCTAAAGTAGCAGATAACTAAAGGAAAAAGTCTGCACAAATACAGATATTTAAAGCCTTGAAAAAATAAATTAACTGAAAACCCAAACACTTATACAGAGTATTTTTCCAGGCACTTGTTCTATATATTTATATTGCTTTAGCACTCTAGTGAAATAGAATCCAAGATGCTATAATTGTCAAGCCTTATGCCACTCTTCCTTAGTGTTGGAATACATATAAGAATCAATTCTCTGTTTTTAAAGATGTAATAATGACTTCTAGAAAAAAATGGAATGTATACTATTTAAAGCAGTGAGTTAAATTCACATATAAAAAGAACCCAGCATGCACTGATGAGGGAAATCATATGCCGCAAAAACTGAACCTGCTTAAGAAACCCGAATGCATGACCAATGTTGTAATGTTCAAATTGATGAACAGTCATAAACTGTCTTTTTATTTAATATATAGTACAATCTCCTATACCTCAGTTACATGACATTTCTTAAGATTCACATTTCTGGTTTTATGTACAATTCATTACAAAATAAAATACCCATTTTTGACAACTTTACATTCTAAGAAACTATGATGATTCCATAATATAAGATTTGTTTATCAATTTATTTTTGCTTTTGATATTTTAGCTATAGTCAGTAGCTCTGACAATTTGTCTTTACTCTTTATTTTCAGAGAATAATGAACACTGAACAAAGAAATCACTAATATAGTAGGAAATTCCACATATTTATATTTTTAATTTTATGTTACTTTTATTAATGTCAGTAATCATATAAAACCATATATATATATGATTTTTTCCATATATGTGCTATATATAGAATATATGACTTTTTTCTTTCATGCTGTTCTAGTCAACAAGGTGCTCATAGATTTTCATATTTTTCTATTTTGACCAAAATTCTGACACAAAATAAAAAGATAAGATGATGGGTATATCTAGGTTTTGTGGAACCTGAAGTAGCTGTTTAAGAAAAAGAATATCAACTACATCACAAAAGTTAATATTTTCCCCCAATGACAATATAACTTCAAAAAAATTACACATTAAAGATATGTCAAATAACCATGAGCATGACAAAACTTAGGAAAATATAAGAATATTTTTTACTAACTCTTTTACACACATATATATTTTGTATGTTTTTAATTCATAATCACTAATCCTCCATAAATACAAAAATGATTTTGTAATATTCTCTATAGATAGAATAAGAAGATAAATTAGATTTATTATAATGTGCTTAATAGCAACTTCAAAACTTTTGATAATTCAGAACATTTCCATTAAATTTCATAACTCATTAGTGACGTTATTTAAATTTTAGGATTGTTATCCAATTTGGGAAACCTCAATAAAATATTTTAGTATGTCACATGTTTGATTTCAAGGGCATTTCAAGTTTTTCTGTTCAATGACAACTGCTAATTAATCTTACAACTGACAGTACTCATTATCCAGTTTGTCCCTAATGTCCTTGCTTTACTGATGAATTTTTAGTTTTATGTTACCTTTTTTAATGTTAGTAATTCAAATAAAATCAGCAAGAAGTTTGAACATTTTCTCAGTGTGGCCAGATGATTCATTCATTGTTAATTGAATTTTAAAAAATCTTAGCTATTACTCATTATTTCTATTCAAATATAATTCCCTTCTCTCAATGAATTAATGCTTTTGTTTGATCTGAGTTTTTTAATAATTTACATCATGAAGTCATACTAATTTATATTATGTCATCAGTCTTGAATTTTATCATTAATAAACTATTTTAGTTTTATTTAATAAATTTTCAGACAGTAATAAATAGTAAATTTTAAATATGGCTGAATTAAGAATTTATTATCTTTCAATTGTTTTATTGAAACATTTCAACTTGCTTTTCCAAATTGCAGTTACAATGGCATATCCTTAACTCAACTCGCCCATAATTATGTGTGAAGGAAGAAAATTTGGAGTGGAAAAAGATAATGATCATAATAGATTGTGTTTAAAATAAACATTCAGATTTTACAAACACATATGATCACGTAAGCACAAAGCAGTCCAAATTTATTGTAGATTAGTTTCATGGTAAATCAGGCTCTAGATATGAGGGAAAAAATTTCTTTAAATGATGAATAGGTTCTTACACACTATAAGTTGTCTTATGTTATGCTAACAAACTTTCCCTTAAATACTTGAATTGTATTTTCTTATCATTTCATGTGATCTAATATATTTCAGCTAGAAGCTAATTATTGATATCATCTGATTTAGATATAAATTGGCTATATTTATATATCATATATAAATATTAGTATATTTTATATATATAGTTTATAATATCTACTATACCTGTATATAATCATATATGCTATAATTAAGCCAACTTAATTGTTGAAGCAATGAGACTCAGAAATTTTAAAGGACTCAGACAAGGTTGCACAGATACATATACACACACCATTGTTCCTTAGGAATTAGAAACCAGGTCATAGAATTCTAAGTCATTGAATAATCTTATCTGGAGAATGCCAAATTGCCAAGAGGACCCAAACCAGAAATCAAGAACAGAAAACCCACAACAGTATGAATTTGAAAGAGTAGTTCTAATTCTTATAGTAAAAGTTGTCCTTGAAACTCTAGCCAGAGCAATTAGACACACCAAAGAAATTAAAGGGATACAAATAGGAAAAGAAGAACTCAAATTATCCCTATTTGCTGATGACATGACTATATATTTAGAGGAACCAGGAAATTACACCAGAAAACTTTTAGAACTCATAAGTGAATTCAGTAAAGTAGCAGGATATACGATAAATACTCATAAATCTAATGCATTTTTATACATAAGTGATGAATTTTCAGAAAGGGAATTTAGGAAAAATACCCCATTCACAATAGCCTCAGAAAAAATAAAATACTTAGGAATCAATGTAACAAAAGAGGTGAAAGACCTCTACAATGAGAACTACAGAACACCAAAGAAAGAAATTAAAGAAAACCTTAGAAGATGGAAAGATCTCCAATATTCTTGGATAGACAGAATAAATATTGTCAAAATGGCCATACGACCAAAACTGCTATGCAGATTCGATTCAGTTCCAATTAAAATCCCAATGAAGTACCTTACAGAAATAGAGCAAGCAATCATGAAATTCATCTGGAAGAATAAGAAACCCAGAATAGCTAAAGCAATCCTTATCAGGAAGAGTGAAGCAGGGGGTATCGCAATACCAGAACTTCAACTATACTACAAGGCAATAGTAACAAAAACGGCTGGTGTTGGCACCAAAATAGAAAGGTAGATCAATGGTACAGAATAGAGGACACAGACACAAACCCAAATAAATACAATTTTCTCATACTAGACAAAGGTGCCAAAAATATGCAATGGAGAAAAGATAGCCTCTTCAACAAATGGTGCTGGGAAAACTGGAAATCCATATGCAGCAGAATGAAACTAAACCCCTATCTCTCACCCTGCACAAAACTCAACTCAATGTATCAAGGACCTAGGAATCAGACCAGAGACGCTTCATATTATAGAAGAAAATGTAGGTCCAAATCTTCAACATGTTAGCTTAGGATCAGACTTCCTTAATAGGACTCCCATAGCACAAGAAATAAAAGCAAGAATCAACAACTGGTATAGATTCAAACTAAAAAGCTTTCTCTCAGCAAAGGAAACTATCAGCAATGTGAAGAGAGAGCCTACAGAGTGGGAGAATATCTTTGCCACTCATACTTCAGATAGAATGCTAATTTCCAGAATCTATAAAGAACTCAAAAAACTCTACACCAAGAATACAAATAACCCAGTCAACAAATGGGCTAAGGAAATGAACAGACACTTCACAGAAGAAGATTTACAAGCAATGAATAGATATATGAAAAAATGTTCAACATCTCTAGTAATAAGAGAAATGTGAATTCGAACTACCCTAAGATTCCATCTCATCCCAATTAGAATGATGATTATCAAGAATACAAGCAACAATAGGTGTTGGAGAGGATGTGGGAAAAAAGGTACATTCATACATTGCTGGTGGGGCTGCAAATTAGTGCAGCCACTCTGGAAAGCAGTGTGGAAATTCCTTAGAAAACTTGGAATGGAACCACCATTTAACCCAGGTATCCCACTCCTTGGTCTATACCCAAAGGACTTAAAATCAGCATACTACAGAGATACAGCCACATCGATGTTCATAGCTGCTCAATTCACAACAGCCAGATTGTGGAACCAACCTAGATGCCCTTCAATTGATGAATGGATAAAGAAACTCTGGTATAAATATACAATGGAATATTACTCAGCCATAAAGAATAATAAAATCATGGTATATGCAGGCAAATGAATGAAATTGGAGAATATCATGCTAAGTGAGATATGCCAATCTCAAAAAACCAAAGGACGAATGATCTGGCTGAGAAGGAGATGATGACACATAATGGGGGGTGGGAGGGGAGCAAGAATGGAGGAAGGAGGGACTGTATGGTGGGAAAAGAGAGGTGGGAGGCATGGGGTGAGTAAAAAAAATAACAATGAATCAAAACCTATTACCCTATGTAAATGTATGTTTACACAAATGGTATGCCTCTACTTCATGTACAGAGAAACAAGATGTATCCCCTTTGTTTACAATAAAAATAAATTTTAAAAAAGTAATAATAAAAATGTATTTTAGAATACTAATGAGATACAAAAGGGAAAAGGAAGGAAAATTTGAACCTGCATCCCTGTTACCAGTGATAATCATTAGTGACATGTTATAATAGAGTCCTCCAACATTTAGGCTGCTTTAAGTTTTTATTTTTATAAGCAATTTTGAAATGGACATCCTTCTACTAAGTTTACTCCACACTCATGGTTTTTCCTTAAGAATAAATTCCTACATTGATTGCTAAGAGTCATGATACATAAGGCTAAATTAATCTCAATGAAAGCCTCAAGAAATAAATGCATGTGTGATTATGGGGATATTTGGAAATTTTGTGACTCATCCATAACCTCTTAGATTAGTTCTCAGTCATTGTCAGACAAAGAATAAGATTAAGTGGCTTAACTAGTACATATTTTATATCCTCATTTGTTGTTTTAATTATAATGTACTTTCAAAATAAAACTATTTTGGTATTTAAAAAAATAAATTAAATTAAAATAAATTTTTAAAAAAGGCCTCAATTTGTATCTTCCCCCCACCAACAATTAAATGTATTTGTTTCCCCAGTATATATTATATAACATATTTTACATAAGAAGATATATAGTGTTTCAGAAGTGTCACCATGAAAGATGAAAGAAAACAAACAAAAAATCCAAATAACAAAAAAGCTTTTCAGATATCTTTATAGTACAATGATACATAGGTACACATTATTCAAATACTCTGTATATCAAAGAAATTTTTTGAATCAATTTTTTGATATAACTACAGATAATATATCAAATGTTCAGTTAAATGTTCTGGAGAAATATACATAAATGATAGTAGAGTTCTAGAATGTATTAGAAAATTATAGTAGCGATATTTATTAAAGGTAATATATCAGGTGATAATATTGTATATTTATGGTATTTAAATGCCAGATGGTTGGAAAAAAATATAGCCCTGAACATCTGGAATGAATAGCTATATACAAATCTGGGTGAACAGGTTGGACTCCAACTAAACACTAATTAAGGTTATTGCTTGGATATGGAAGATCTCACTTTAAAATTATCTGAAATTCTGGTGAGATTTATAATAAGAAACAACGAATAGCATATAATAATATAAATCATTGTCCTTAAGATAATGCAAAGATAAACTTCATATAAAATGAATTGGTTTATAAATCCAAAATTTTGAAACTAATACATGAAAAAGTTAACTTTACTTTTTTACATTAGATGCCATATGCAGAAGTTCTTTACACAGAGTTATAATTTCACCAGGAGAGCAGAAATAGAGGTGACTCTTTCTACTTCTTAAAGAATTTACCATACAGATCGACTGAGCAAATAGTCTTTAAAGTACTAACCACTTTTATCAGAGCAGAAACTCTTAATCAACATATAATTAAGTCACATCTGTAGGGATCTAATAGCTAACTTCAGTATGAATCCCTTTAGAACAAAAAGCTATAAACAACTGTGAGGCCTGACACTGCACCAGAATATTTTCACTTTAAAAAGAATGTGATTTTAAAAGAGAATATTTATTAGGGACAGTGATATAACTAGAGATCACATTTCTAGAAAAATCTGTATTTAAAGGGCTAGGAATCCCATTCGGTGGTATTCACAAAATATAAGCACATGCAAATAAGCAAACAAACAACCAAATATATCACAAGGCTTAATTATTTCACTTCTGATAGAGATTCAAGACATCACAGTGATATAAGGACAGTAATGACTAAATTATGTAGTATCTCAAAATAATAATTTATTAAAATTAAGATAAATAAACTTCGAGAAAAAAGTTGTGAGTCAAGTATTAACAAGTATTAACAGCTATGAGAGGAAGTAAATAACAGATAAGCTCTTGTCTTTAAGGAATTTATAATATAGTTAAAAGGAGATATTTATGATCAGAATATTCTAAATGTAAATCAAATTTATCAGTCAGTGAGGAATAATAGAATATCTTCATAAGTATTAAAGGGATATAAATAACAGAAATAATCAGAATGAGTGTGTTCAATTCTGTCAGTTTCAGTTAATACTACCAACTATTGATGATGTGTATTTGAAAAGAGGTGTGTGAAGTCTGCCAATGGGTATTTGTTAACTGAGAGAGGCTTAGAACATTTTAAAGGCAAACTAGTCAATGTCAAGACTTATTCTAAAATGTTTTTTTCTTTTGTTTTTCATTTTTTCATGTTGTCATTAAAGTCTCACACCAATTTAATTAGTAGGTAATATTTTTAAACCCATTTTATAGAAGAAAATCAGAGGTAATGGGTTATATATTTTACCCATGTATATATAGCTAGCAATAGAGCTGGAATTCCAACCAGTTTCGCTACTATGAAAGTAAGATCAAGATCTCTAAGTTGCTGAAAACAGATGTGCTCCATCTCTGAGCTATCAGTGCTTGAAAAAAAAATTTAAGTGCAGGGTCTTTAAAAGTGCATGGGCCTATAAAGAAAGAGCAGAACATATTAAGTAGATTTGTATACAAGTCAATAAAAGAACCTCCTCAGTCTGAGCTGAGGACACCATTAGTAGCAATGGACAGATTAGGTTTAGAGTCAGGCATAGTCAAACAGTCAAATAATAATTAACGTACAGTTTTCTAAGCAATTTTCAGGTTTTATTTTTGTAACTGCTCAAAGAGTAGATATATTGGTTTGGAGTTTATTTATTTATTTATTTTTGGTTGCAAATAATGGAAACACACCTAAACTCAATTAACAAAGAAAAATGATTTCACTGTTAGGAAACGTGTGTTTTGTGACACTCAAAAGCGCTAATGGGAAGGCCTTAGGAAAGAATTGGAATAAGAAAATTGACAACTGTCTGGAAGTCAGGGGATATATCCCTTCATTTCTTGCCTCTGATTTTTTTGAGGTTTTGCTTTATTTCTCTCTTCCTGCAGAATAGTTCTCTGTTACTCAATCTCCATGGCAGAAAATAGCTGCAATGTTCATTTCCAATTTCAAGGAGATGGGTAGAATGGGGAGAGAAGATGCATGATTCAATCTGAGTTGGATTTAGGCCAACCAAATATGACCAATGATGGGTCACTAAGTACAAGCTGATCTACTGATTGTCCACCTTTGTGGAACACATTTCCATTAGGGGAAACATTTGAGTTTAGGTATTATACTATGGCCATTTATCTTACAGGTATGAGAAAAATGAATTTCACTAGGCAAATTAGTTTCTCCAAAGTCACAGGCAAAGCATAAATGAGTTTTGAACTCAGATCCTAATGCTCATAAAGCCTTCAGTCTTTCCACCATTTCACAACATCTTCCTAAAGCAAAGTCATGAGGCAGTGACACACGTCTGTAATCCCAGGTACTAAGGAGGTCAAAGCAAGAGGATTGTAAGTTTGAAGTCAGTCTCACCATTTTACTGAGACACTGCCTCAAAATAGAAAAAAATAAATAAATAAAAAAGGCTGGGAATTAACTCTGTGGTAGAGTCTTTGGAATCCATCCTCAGTACCAAAAACAAAACAAAACAAAAAAGAAATCAAGGGTCATTGTTACACAGACAGATCAAGAACCAGATAGATCTACAGTGTCTTAGTAGTTTAGCACAGTGGCTTTGCTGTGGAAAGAGATCAAATAAAATGTATTGAGATGAAATATTGCTTCATGGTCAAACCAGATCATAATATGATCAATAGATGAGATTCATTGAGGCTTCATCATGTGAAGAGAAATTGGAAACAGAAGTATGGCTTGATTGTATTCTAATGCCCAGCTCAGAACTCAGTATAGCTATGAACAGACTTTGTGGATTTTTATACCTACCTCTTAAAGCAGTATCTTTGCTGATCTATCTCCAGTTTTGATTGTCTTTGTGTGAAGGATCAGGAAAAGGGAATGATTGTTGAGAAGTTCAGAGTGAATTTTACATATTCAGATATGTAAAACATGGAATCTCAATAGTCCTGGTCTATTAAAAACTGATGAATTAAATACTGGTTGAGCATCTACTCTGCCAAAAAGTTGTTCTAGGTGCTTCAGATGTATCAGTAAACAAGATGGACAAAATTTTTTGAATCAAGAACCTTACATTCTAGTGGGAGATAGTTTAAAAACAATAAATAGTATTGTAAGTGGTGGTTAAGTTCTAGGAAGAAAAAATTTGCAGGATAGAGGGATAATGAGTGAAGAGGATTTGCAATTTTACTTATTCTGGAGGGTGATTAGAAATAACCTCTACAAAGAAGTGCAATTTAAGCTTATAGTACATGATTTGAGACAGGAAGTCCTGCAGATATTCAGGGGTAGATCCATACTTTCTATTTGAAGGTCAGCTTCTTTGGTGTTTAGACTTTGGGCAAATCAACAGATTCTGATTCTGTATGACACTTGAATCTTTTGTATTCTCTATTATGATAATATTCTTGTTGCAGATAGACTGCGAAAATGACACAAATCTCTACTTCTTTTGGTATCTAAGCAATGTGACTTTATAGTTCCTCCCATCAATATTTAAGAACTTATTTTCCAATCCTTGAGTCGGAGCTAGTTCTGTGAATTGATTTGGCCAATACAATGTAGCAAATAATGGTCCTGTTCTGAGTCCATACCTAAAGAGACTTCACACACTTCCACTTGTTTTAGGGCCCCTGCCTATCCCATAAGAACAAAACTAGGTTATCTTCCTAGAAGACATGAGAGCACATGGAGTGAAGTACATTCATCCTGACCCCAGATGAGGTCCAGTTATGTGAGAAAGCCAAAATCAGTCATGGTCCCCCACCCAATCTGTGGATCTATGAATGGACCCTTTCAAGCTCAAGTAATATGAAAATTTACGACTAACACATTGACATATGAGTGATAGTACATGGCTATTAATTTAGGCTCTTGAATTTTGGAATGATTTGTTCTGTAGCATTATTATGGCACCAGATAACTGATGTTCTTTTTCCCCAGTGAATAATAGCTTTCAGGAGTTAGGGGATCACGATTGCTCAATTTGGGAATGCACACTTACAACACATCCTGTGATCTATCTCCAGTTTTGATTGTGTTTGTGTGAAGGGTCAGGAAAAGGGAATGATTGTTGAGAAGGTCAGAGTGAATTTGCTATTCACCTGATATGTAAAACTTCAGACTTTTTAAAATAATATATGAGTACATGATGATATGATGAATTTGATTACCACAAGTTGGTGGAAACTGACAGGGCCTTCGAAGCTCTCCCGTGTTCTCTCATTTAGACTGTACCCTTGTTACTAACAGTTCCCCTTGCCCTGTCCCCTGTCCAATCTATATAAAAGTCTCTACTATCTCTCTGTAAACAGCATTGCTAGAAACCAAATCTCTGATACTCACTATAAAAATACACATGAAAGATGACAAGAACTAAATTACAGCCTTTGCTTTCACCTCATCAATCTTCTCTATGCCTTTTGTAATTTCACTTTTACAAAGCAATTTCAATTATATTTTATAAAAACATGAAAAACTTCCTAAGCTTGCAAAATCCTTGTTTTTTCATTTTGCAATGTTTTCCTGTAAGCTTTCTCTTTCTTATTATTCAAACAATAACATGATGCTTTCCACATGAAGAAATGCTTCCCAACCATCAATAAGATATTTGTTTCGAACAGAACTTTTCCATTGTAGAAACGGCTTTACATGGATCATCTTCTTCATTCTCCCAGCATCCACATTTTCTGATATAAGAACTGGTTTCCAAAATCATGTAAGTAAACAGAAGAAAAGTAACTCCTGGCTATATGATTACTATGTTCTCAACATTTAGTTAAACAAGTCCTGATTTAATTACAAGAGAACCACTGATATGGCTTGAAATATTTTGGCAGTGACTATTAGCTTCCAATTTAGAATTGATATGCAGGGTTTCTTATTTTAACCTCCCAAATAAAAATTACTAAAGAGGTGTTTCAGAAAGCTCACAGAGATTACTTTCTTCAGCAATGGTTGTTATTATCTTTAACTACTTTTCTCTTGGTGAATGGACATATTTGTATTGAAGAAAGTTAGCCTTTAAGTATTTTAGGATAATATTTTAAAAGGTGGCACAATTACACTATATGTAATTAGTGGTACATATATTTACAAATTGACCTTTAACAACTGGTCTTAAATTCTTTATCACCAAATGGCAGGTTATCATAGCAATCTTCATTTTAGTTCCTATTTAAAAGTATTTATTTGTCCACTGCCTCCTTCCAAAAGCAAGATTTAGAGGCAAATAATCCAAAGATAAATATGATAATATTTGAAAACTTATTCTTTCATAAATATTTGTTTCTTTGAAAAGATGTTCTTTTGATATTTGGGAATTTTCAAAAGTAACATTAAGATAATATTACTTACAAATTATTATAATACCCACCAAGAAATGTATGAATGTTTACATGAGGTATCCTGTTTTAAAAAAAAAAAATTATGCAAATTTTTAACTTATTTGTGTTGGAAATTTTAAAAAAATAGACAAGGTTGATTTACTATTTTAATTATAATTGACATTTTAAAAATTATTATTTTTCTACCTAAATAGTAATTTCCTAAATTTACTTGCAGAATATAAATGATCCAGTTCTATAAACATTACTTTGTATGTGTGTGGGGGTCAGTTACTGGTGATTGAATGAAGGAGAATGCTACCACTGAGTTACATCCCCATAACTTTTTATTTGTTATTTTGAGACAAAGTCTTGCTAGGTTACTGAGGCTGACCTTGAACTTGTGATCCTCCTACTTCAGCTTCCAGAATGGCTGGGATTACAGGCATGTGCTACTGTGTCCAGAAAGACATTACATTCTAGATTAAGAAACTATTGATTGATTTCTATGCATGTATGAGTATGTCAGGATGAACCCAACTAGTATGTATAAAGCTCCAACAAAAAATAAAGAAACTTTCAGTTATGTTCTATGATCATTAAAACTTTTTGGCTTAAACACCACTGGAGTATATTCTGAAGTTTTAAAGGAACTATTTCACATACACGTGATATTTTTTCCAAACTCACAATTGTTTCTTGAGCTTGAACATGACTCCTAAGTTATGATGCAAATATATCTTGGTGATTTCTACTACACAGATTTTCTCTTTCCTCAAGAACAAGGTTTTTTTTTTAATCATATTTTCAGTTGAAGTTATCAGTAAGAAGCATATCTTCTCTCTCCCAATAATACCAAAGCAAAGAAGTGCAAAGAAGTTGGAGATCAGCTTTCTGATTTTGAAAAAAAATTTTACTTGGAGAGTAAGAGAACCTAAAGTAATTAAGTACAGATCTCTACTAGTAAGAAAGTCTTTAATAAACACAGGCAAATAATATATTTTTTAGATAAAACTTTCTATATTCAAAGTTGAATCTTAATTCATTTCAAGATATTCCTAAGACTTTAGTAATTTTATTTTTCAAGAATTTTTGGTGATTCTAATAGACGGTAAGAATATTCCAGTGTCCATTTATTCGTTCTCTGAATACTCAGTCATTGAATTGTTGGTAGTATTGTGGAGAAGAAAATCTGGTTTTTCGGTTTACACAATCCACCTTTACCTAGCAAGTCATCATCTTAGTCAAGTAAAAACCAGGTTTAAGCTCAGTTACTAAAAATGATACTCTTACTACCTATTTCTAAAAATGATTCTATTACTACCTCACCAACCTTCCACTAGAGTGGTTGGAATCAGTGAATAGGATAATATGTTTAGAAGCTCACTGTAAATAGTGAAGAAATTTTGAAATTCAAATTTGTATGTATGAAATTAGTAATATTCTCACTACAATATATGATAAATCCATCCCCAACCTTTTTCTGAATGAGTTTGCCTAAATACAACACAAACTGAATGAATCCTTTGCTACATGTGACTCACAACATGATAAATACATCAGTGACAAAAATCTATGTTAATATAGGCCACATTGTTTTTAATGTTTGTGATTTTGATGAGGTGAAGCTTGTCCCCACAAGATTCAACAGACAGATGGGGAAGAGGTAGTTGTCACCTCTCTTCTGTTTATTATGGAGAAATTTATGACATAATAAAAATTATTGAAAAGAAGCAAGAAGTCTTTTTCCAGATTTGGAATGAAAGGGTATGACAAGACACATCAAATTGAAAGTGAGAAAACTAGGTGAAAGGAGCAGCAAGGTTGACACATATAGAGCTCAAAGAGCAGACAAAAAATCAGGTAAGTTTGACACATGGTGATAAAAGACATTTTAGTAGACAGTAAGTGTGGTCTCATTGGAGAAAGCAAGGAGAAGACACTATAGAGTTGAAGGGACAGTGAGTTAGCCCTTGAAAAGTAGCAGTAGACCAAGAAATAACCAGCCCTGTGTTGACAATTTTGGAGGTTAACTTCTGCAACAAAGGGTCATTCTGTTGAAATAAACAGACTAAAATATTGTCCTAATGCTACATTCTAAATTCATATGATCATTTTATAAAACGTTTCCCTTACCACTCTGAATTTTTTCTCATAGGCTCCTGTCTAATACAGAAATTACTTAGGTCATAGATGGGTCTCTGATAAGAAATTTTGAGCTACACAAATACCAACAATAAAAGAAAAGCAGTCTACCTTTATACAGATGTATATTCAATGGACTATATGCAGTCATCCTATAGTAAGGAAAAGTGAGGTGTTTTTAAAATGAACTTCTTCATACTTTGGATCAAATATGATTCCCTCTTCCTTTATATACAATAGCCTCTTATACCCAGCAGTGATTACACAGCCCTCATCACTGGCTGCTAGTGTTAGAAGCTATATCAGCATCTTCAGTGGCAGCTGGATAAAAAGTTTCTATGTTTATCTCAAAAAATATCTTTCATGCTGTTGCCTTGTTATGCAGTCTGGAAATATATTCTGAATCAACTCTGAAAAGAAGACAGCTTAAATACTTGACAGAAGCTATGTAGTCAAGGCAGGCCATAATTTCTGTTTCAGAAACCATGTGTGCAAGCTGGTTTTTCCTCTACAGCTAGAGTTTTAGGGCCAGATTTTCCTACAAGCATTTGTGTGCATAAAATGGGTAATTGCACACACAAATGGGCAATTTCGTATGCAATTATCCATTTTGCATACAAGATTATATGCATCAGAGGGTATAACGCATGTACATGAAATTTGGTAAGCATACCCATTACACCTTCCTTTGAAAATCTTGTCCACATTGTAGGTTTATTGCACCGAAGAAAATTGGAATTTTTCTTGTTTGATAACGTAATTACACTCAACATTTTCTCTTACATCATAGCTTTTAATCAAGGATCTCAAACACCATTAAATTATTAACCCAATAATCTCAGTAATCCTATTATCTATGAGTGCTAAATATTATGACTATTTCATTTTGGAAATTAAGAAATCAAGAGGCAGTATTTGAACTTCCCTAAGTATTAATCACTATCCATTTAGGCTTCTTGACAAATAGTTCCCTAGAATCCCCTCTCCACCTGCTTGCTCAAACGCAAATTTAAAAGAACAATTAATGTAAATGGCAAAAGAATTGAGTATAAATACAAAGTTTCTTTTTTGTGTGTGGTCCATCAAAGCCAAAGTTTATTCACACATCTTCACTGACGAAAAGCTTGCACCATTCCCTTCTTCCAGCATACATCTGGTAAGACAGCAAGTTTTAATAGAAGGGCTTGTTCACCTGGGAAATTCCTATGTCATTGTCAAAACGATAGAATAAAACATTCACTCACTTCACAAAAGTAAATTGTGTCTTTAGATTTGCAGTATGTTTCTCAGAAAGCTGATGAAAGAGGTTTATTTGACTGATAACAACCTGAATTTTATGGTTACACGTGTGGCTTTTTCACGATGCTGAACACAGTATTCTTTGTGGCTTTGATATCACAGAAAGAAGACAGACACTTTCGAATATTTGTTGTTGTTGTTTTTGTTAACTTATGTGCCCTTTAGTGTTCCTGCTTGACTTGCTACCTGTCTACCATGTTATTGTGCATTCTATGCTGATAGTATTGCAGAGAAAGAAAGTCCAAGTTTTTCCAGAAAAGAAAAGAACACAATCTCTCTCATAAGGAAAAAAGTCAGTTCGGTACCTACTATGCAGAGATTACAATCTGAAATAAATTGTACCTATGAATCACTTGTATTAGAACAAATTAGAATTCTTTTAAGTAACCTCTTATTGAAGTAGTATGGTGTAGTAGTGATAGTAGTCTAGTTGCAGCGCCTGCAGCAGCTGGAATAAGTGTATACTAGTAATAGTAGGAGCAATTGTAGTAGCTGAAGAAGAAGGAGTGGTACTATTAATAGCAAACACAGAAACTCCTAATGTTTTACTACTTACTGTTTGCCAAGGTCTATCATAGGTGTTTAAAATAAATTATCTCTTTTAATCTTCACAATAATCCTGAGACATAATTACGTTCATCTCTTTGACAGATAAGGAAATGAGAGGTTAAAAATCTTGTCTGTGTTCAAGCTAGTAACTGGATTTGCCCCAGTACATTCAGATTTTAAAAGCCATGGATGCAAAAATGAGTATAATTCAGTTTCAGTCATTTTGTTTCCATTCCTATATAGTTGCAGAAGATACGAGGAAAATTTTGGCAGACAGTTACCTATTTCTCAAAATGCAATTCAAAGTAAGCAGTTTTTGTAACCCATCCATTTAAAAAACTACGTCTTGCCAAGGAATATTGAGTAAAATATAGTACCTGTGTAACAAGTCATGAGTCAGAGATAGTATCAGGCAGAATGAGGGGCCTGACTCTGAGACATACTATTATTTCTTAAAGAAAAGAAATAAATTATTTTCCTTAAGATTTTGTGTGTGTGTGCATGTGTGTGTGCTTGTGTGTGTAGTTACAATTGCACCTGGGTAAATGAATCTTCTAAAGTACCTGACTCTGCCAATAACATTTGTTTCTTCCTTTAATAATAACTAAAGCTGAGAAAGACCTCAAGGAATAAACTGCATGCTGCTCATTAGTCTTAATCCTTTCATGATGAAAATGTTTATTGGGATGTTTAATAATTTGTGTTTCCTTAGAACCTTTCATCTTAGAATCCCAGTGTGCTTTATAAACATTAATTCTCTTAGCACTGCAAGCAGAAAGATGTATATGTGTATATGTGGCTTAAATATGCCCCAAATGATTAAATGGTCTACTTTAGGTCACAAAGTGTAGGGAAATCAGTTACGTAAGCCATTCTTTTGTTGAACAATTTATTCTAAACATGAATATATAACTATAATTTGAGTAGCATGTGTTGCTCAAAAGTGCATTTCTGTACATGATTGACTATAAAATTGACTACCATCCCCCAAACACTCTAGATATGAATTGATTTATAAATGTAAATTACATACTTAGCACCTCAGGAACTGCCTTCTTGAGTCTTTCACACAGAGTGATCTAGAAAAGCTCTGTTAATAGGTTTGTTGAGTTACAGTTATGTAAAGAAATATTATTGCACAGATGAACACAGGAATACTAGGCTTTTTGGTTCAATTGCTTAGACAAAAATTTCCCCATTAGCCCATAATTTAACCAAGAGTCTTATGCCATAGCTTCTTTTTCATGAGCTGTCTATTGTCCTCATGTACATACCAGAGAAAATTCTTTCTTGTATAGCAACCATTGTATTTGTATGTCTAATAAAGCAGAAGAAGACTAGGATGCGTCTATGTCATTTACTAAAGTGTAATATGGTTACTGTACCTATACAGTGAAAATGTTTTTTGTGATTATAAGTAGTGAGGATTATGGAATTTAACCTTGACCAAAAACCAAGGTTTCTAACAAGTTTTAAGAAAAATGCATTGTCTTAAAACTGTAAAGTGAAGTAAAGACTTAAGAGTTTGCACACAAATATTTTATCCCACACCAGTTTGACATTTGTATGTCACCAGACACACAGTTATCTCCTTACTACATAGGATTATAATTTTAAGAATATACTACTTGCTGAAATATTTACATAAAAATTAGGCCCTGGAAACACATAAACTTTTACCCTTGGTGATCTATTATAAAAGAATACCCAAGAGCATATTCATATATATATATATATATATATATATATATATAATACACAATATATATGTACACAAACATATATACATATATGTATAGATCATATATATATATACATATAAATGTATGTATATGCAAAGTATAGTACAGTTTCTGTTTTTTTTTCTTTACCCTAACCAACTTCCTTTTATGAGTGCTACTCTTCAATTTAAAAGTGAATGAGTTTATGCCTTTAGTTTTTTTCTTCTGCTTCCTGATTCTTCAACCCATCCGTTCCCTAAGTAACAATTTACACTTGGCCAGGTTTTTCATCCTCATAAGGCCTTCTACATTTCCTTTTCCAAGCAGTGTTTTTTTTAGCAGGCAGTTTGCTCTTTGAAACAGCTTCTTTAAGCTTAAAGAAGTTTTAGCTGTTCACATAAACTATTTCCTTTCATCTAAGAAAGCATCAAGGAAACACACCATTCTAAGGAAAGTACAAACTATCAAGAAAGCTTAGAAAAAGAACTAATATATTTAACTCCAGAAAAAGTAAAATATAATGTTTTCGGGGATTTGGCACCAATGAGAATTGTATGCACTCAGAACATTTAATTATTTTCAGAAATGAAGAGAGTGCTCTTTTTTAGGATTCTGTAGTTTTTGCATGAATCATGGCTACCACAGATAGTTTTAAGTTAATATTATTTTGCTTATGCTAAAATGGTCTAATTAAAAATTGACTGCAATCTTGATTGGAAAATTTTGGGAGAATTTAATGCATAATCAGAATTCAACAGATAGTACTCTCATCAGTGAAAGAGAGTAAGACCTTAACCCAAGGCCAAAAACAAATTACCCAATTGCCCATCAGACAGCAGAATGAGAAGATTTAGTGTGTATTTAACTGGAACGCATGTATTTTGCAGGCTCACTTGATGCAAAATCATGTAGAACAAGACATCACCAAGCTATTTGAAAATGAAATGGTAGTTTACTCATCACTGGGGATTTGGCAGTATTTCTGAACTGGATGAAATAGCTCAGGATAACCATCCCCCTCCCCCGCTCCATTTCTTTAAAACTCATATCCTGAATAGATTTCAGGATTCTTGAAAATAAAGAACACAGGTCACTTTTCACTGAAGGGTATGTATTTCAAGGTTATAATTTTATTGTGAACACTTGTTGTAGTGGTGATCTGTTTTTGAGTATAGTCCAAGGTCAGGTAGTTGTGCATCATCAAGTCACGGATGATGAAAGGAGGAACAAAATACCTTCATCAGCAAACCAATATAAAAATGAAAGAAAATTAACAAGGGAGAGAATGGGGCAATAGGAGAAAAAATATCTATGACTTCTCAATCAAAGTCAGAGAATATGCCTATGACTCTCTCAATTATCCGCTCCCACCCCCGTGCCAGTGAGAAACACTCATTTCTTTCCCACCATTTATTTTAATTAAACCAAACAAAAGCTCATGTCTGTTAATTGCCATTCATATTTCCCTGACTTTTCTGACCCTAACACATAACCTTCTTAATGTAAGCAGCAATCTTCTTCGTTATTTGGCTTCTACTATGCTCATTTTCAACATAATATGCATTATTAGATAGACAAACAATTTGGTTTCCCTTCACTGAAACTAGGTATCTGTTTTTTCTGTACATTGAACATCTGACCTTAATTGTTCATAAAGTCAAATATTATTTACGGTGTCAATTGACTTTCTTCTTACTGACAATCCTGTAATCACTCTGAAATTGCTTTATCCTGTTGTTTTACATATGCCCATTGGCATCCTTTGTACCATTTGCTTTCATTTAAGATGATTTTTCACATGGCATTATGAAATAACTATTCTATGTGAACACACATGTAGAAAAGTAACTGTGAAGACCTGTAAAACTCTTTACCTCTTTTCCACTATTGTATTCATATCCAGTGTTTCTTTCTCTCTTAGAGAAAGAATCTCTTAAGACACCTATGGTTAATATTTCTTTCAAGGTTTTGCTTTTCCTTCAGACAGATAGAATCACATGTACAATAAACTACCAAGTAAAAGCCAAAGTGGAGAATTTCACACTGAGAAATACCTTAATAGAAGTTAGAGTCTCAGTACCATGGATTGTCCCATGATTGCCAGGGTATACATAGAAGTGATATTCAATAATTTCATGACAACAAATCCAAACATGTAAGGTAAAACCTCCCATCTGTGCCTAATTCTTTAGCAAGTGTTCACAATGCAAATGCTACAGGCTTTTCTAGGTCATTTGGCATTATGTGAGAAATCACTGCTCTGACCCCATATGGTGAAGCGTCAGTTGCTAAACAGATTGGCAGGGCAGGGTCATAATATGCTAGAATCCTTGAGGACATCAGTTGCTGTTTAGTCAATTCAAAAGCAGCTTGACATTCCTTTCACCAATGACATTGTTTATTTTTCTGTAATAGTTCTGTCATAAAAAGTAACAGCCAGGGAAGATTTGTTTTAAAATACTGAAGTAGGTTTAACAAAAAAAGAAAAGTTATGTAATTTTATGTATAAATGATATATATTCATATGATGAATGTAATACATATTTTACATGAAATATATAAGATGTCATGTGTGTGTATATATGTATATATATATATATATATATATATATATATGCACATTCATATATGTGTAATGAAAGGCAGAATTAATTAAGTTTTTGATGACCTGATTAGAATTTCTTGCTGAAAACATTCTACCAACACTCGGTGGAGAAGATAAATATAGGAGGCAAAATTTGAAACAAAATATTTACATTCATTTCAGGATGATAGTCCAATCGCTTTGACACCGCACACTTCTCTGTAATTCAGGTACAATTAAATATTATGATCTATGATAATTAATTCACATTCATTTAAGAAAATAAAATACAAAAGAATAAATATACTAAAGAATAGGAATAAATTCTTTGTTACTTTATTCCTACAGTCTGGGCACATTCATTCATTCATTCATTCATTCACTTTTTTTCATTCATTCACTATTATTGCCAGCATTTTCACTTAATGTTCACTCATGTTAAAACTTCTTGCCTTTTATGTGTTCATTACCATGCTTCTGAAATGCAAAATATTCCATATTAGCCTTCTCATTTCCTAGCTTTTTATCACAATTAAAGGTAATGGAAGGGCATGGGAAGAAAGACTGACTACCAAAATCTGTCTCTGTTGAAGAAATTCACTTCAAAATTGCCATCAAACATAAATCCATGATATATGAAGTTCTGTGAAATTTACATCACTTTTTAATTCAGCAATTAGGTTCATTACTTCAGTGTATGGTTAATGGCCCCAATCCAAGCAGAGCCTGTGTTATAACTAGCACTAAGTATTCTTACAGTGACACCTCATATGCATATGTAGTTGTTGAAAACGAATGGGGAAAATTGCTAATTTTCTCTCTAAAAGCTATACTTGGAAATTTCCTTTCATATACATGAAACAATTAAAAGTGAAAGAGTCAGCAAATTATTAAATGCTTGTCCTTACAAAATATTCGAAATATATGTCTAATAAATGTTACTTTTATATATGCATAAAAATGTTTTGGTATGAAATTTTGTGACAAAGAATGAGGTATCCTTTTAGGAAAGTATAATAACAGGACTATATAAAACTATATACTAGAACAATATAAAATCAAATAATTATTTCCTTGAGATAGACTAGTTATTCCATTCATAATGATCAGAAAAACTGCTTATAATACTCAAAACCATTTATAAAAGCAACAAATAATTCTTGAGTGAAAAAGTGCTTGAGGAATAGCAGAGAGAAAAAGAGTCAAAGGGTAATGAGTGAGAGTCCTAGCATTTGCTTGAGTCTGTTGTTTGGCAGAGAGCCAGAACATAAGGTTGCTGCCAAGAGATTGAGGAGCAAGTAGAACTTTTGGTAATATTACGGGTGGAGAAAAAACACCACAAGGGTTCAAGGTTTCTTTTAAGTGAGAAGGAAGGTGCATTAAACTGAGTTTGACATGCTACCAGTGTTCACTTTTAAAGATTTACCAAATTCTTGAGCTATGCAAAGTAGGAAGGTAAGGAAAAAGAGAAAGTTTCTAAAATGCTAAAAAAAAATCAACCATCAAAATACAGAGCCACCTTCAGTGTTAAAGCATCAAACAATATAGCTACAAAATATATGATGCAGAAGATGAAAGAAGAAATAAAGATATCCATAATTATTGTTTGGAACTTCAGAGCTACACATGCCACAATTGATAGAGCATACAGATTGACAAAGAAGATATAAGACCATCCCTGTCCACAGATGACACAAATGCCTGCATAGAAAAATTCTAAGGAATTCACAGAATTAATCTCCTAAAATTAACATGTATTCAGCAAGGTTAAGGACATTACATAGCTTTTATCGTTGTTGTTGTTTTGTTTTGTGGCTCTGGAGATGAAATTCAGGGCCTCAGTAAGCTAGGCAAGAGTTCTATCACTGGATTACATCCCCAGCCCACTACGATGTACATTTTTACTAAAAATGATTATATGAACACAAAAATTAAAAATACAGTAATCTCAATTTCTCAAAAAATGGAAGGGATTATTAGGTGTTATTCTAACAAAATTTAGAGAGGATCTGTTTGCTGAAAATTATACAATTCTAGTAAAAGAAATCAAAGATGATCTGTGTAACTGGAGAGGGAAACCATGTTCATGGATTCAAAGATTCAACATTGTAAAGAAATCTCTCTATCCAAACTGAAATATAATTTCTAACAAATTATTATAAGTTTTTAGTTGCCAATAATATCATTCTGAAATGCATATAAAATCAAATAAACTAGAATAGCTAACACATTTTGAAAAGAAGAATAAAATGGGAGGAATCAGTCTATGTGATTTCAAGATTTATTACATAGCTACACAAATCTATCATTAGTGGAGGGTCTGGCACAGAGATCAATGGACAGAATAGAGAATCAAGAAATAGACTCATGATCCCCAGCACCACAAAAAACAAAAAAGAAATAGACTCATGAAAATGAGCCCATTAGATTTTTTATAGATTAAAAAATATTTCAGTGGGGAAAGATTTTCAAAATGGTAATGAAGCAATTTGATATCTATAGGTACCAAAATGAACCTTGATCTACATTTTACATAACATTGAAAAATTAACTCGAGATACATCAAAAAATTAAATGCAAAATTTTAAAGTATAAAACTTTCAGAATAAATCATAGATGGAAATCTTTGGGATCTAGAACCCAGGAAAGAGATTCTAGATAAATTGAATTTCATATAAATTAGAACACTTTATGAAAGACACTGTTAATAAGATGAAAAGTTAAGTTATAGACAGGGAGAAATGCTTACAAACTACACATCTGACATGCAGCAAATGATTCATATCCAGAGTATATAAAACTCTCTCAACATCCAACAGTTAAAACAACACAAAACAAAACCAAATAATTAAATTAGAAAGGGAGCAAAATATATGAAAAGATATTTCACTGAAGAGGATATACAGCTGTCAAACAGGCATATGAAAAAAATGTTTAATATTGTAAGTCAGTAGGAAAATTAAAAGTAGAACCACAATGAGATCATTATACACCTCTCAGAATGGCTAAACTAAAAGAGTATAATCCCAAATGTTGGAGTAGATGTAGACATATTGGGTCATACATTATTGTTGGGAATGTGAAATGGTACAGCTATTCTGGCACTCTGACAATTTCTTAAAACACTGAACATTCAACCACCATACAACTTAGCAATTACACTTCTAGGTATTTATCCCAGAGAAATGATAACTTATATCCATGCAAAATCCTGTTTTATGAATTTTCATAGCAGCTTCATTTTTTATATCCCCCAAGTGGAAACAACCAACATGTCCTACAAGAGGTAAATAAACAAGGAAGTATAGATAAACTCAGACATATTAACAGTTGTTTTTTAAATGTAAATGGAATCAATATGTCAATTAAATGATAAGATTGTCAAATTGGAAAAAATATATACTGCTTACCAAAGGCATTGAAATTTAATGCAAAATTACATACTGCTTACCTAAAAGACATTGAACACTTAATGCAAAAGACTGAAAAAAGATACACCATGCAAATATAAACTCAAATATGGCATAGTTATTTCCATAACAAACAGTGTAGACACTAATGTTAGAAGAATCACGTAAGATAAATAGAAACATTTAATCATATATAAATATAACACCAGTGAAACTCCACATCATGTACAACCACAAGATGGGATCCTAATTAGAATAAGTTATACTCCATGTATGTATAATATGTCAAAATATACTCTACTGTCATGTATATCTAAAAAGAACAAATAAAAAAAGGAAAAAGATATGTACCAGAAACATATAACATTTCTAGATTTTTCTTTACTTAAGCAAAATTTCAATTATATTGATCAAAAATAAAAGAACTAAAGGTAGAAAGAGGTAAATCCACAACAATATTGGCAGAATATAGTATACCTGCATCAATAATTGAGAAAGCAAGTAAACAAAAAGTAACAATGATATCTGGACCACATAAAATATAATTAAAAACCTTGACATTGTTCGTATATATAGAAAATAACACACAGTAAGGCAGGGTGCATATACTTTCCAAGTACAAATAAAATACATACCAAAATTAATCATGTGCTGAGAAGTATAAAACCTTAAACAAATTTGAAAGGATTGAAATAATTCAGAATATATTCATTCAGAATTCAATGTGAATAAGCTAGAAAACAAATAACAAAAATATCACGAGACTATCTCCAATTGTTTCAGAAGTTTCAGGAACTCTTGTGGCTATCAGGAGTATACTTTGAAAAATTCTGGATTCAAAAAATTAATTCTATCACTATAAAACTTATCACATTGAAATCTTCTTGTCCAGATGGCTTCACCAATGAGCCAAACACTTAAGGAGGAAATAGCATCTTTCTTGCAAAAACTCACAGAATAAAAATAGAGAATATTTTCCAACTTGTTTTATAAAGCCAGGAAAATTTTGATACCAAAACATTAAGATAGAGGTCTGAAAACTTTTTCTGAAAAGGATCAAGTAGTAAATATTTAGGTTTTGTTGGGACCTAAGGTCTCTGATGCAACTCCTTGACTGCTATTATAACATGGAAATAGCCATACAGAAATGAACTGGCATGGCAGTGTTACAATAAAAATTTATTCTTGGTCACTAAAATTTGAATGCCATACTTTCTCATCCCACTTTGATTATGACTCAATGCATGAGTTCTCCCCTTCTTTAGAACACACTTCCCACAATGCATTGGTTCTAACATCTTGCTCTGGTCTTTCTTCCTTGGCTGGATTCCCTTTTTATTCTGATCAGACCACTGACCTTTCCCCATTTCTCCATGGATGACCATCTTAACTTGTTTAGGCCCTGATACTCCATGTCACCTTCTTTTACTGAAGAAATATGCACTTCTGAGCTCAGGTTCTGACTTTCCCACCTGGTTGACCTGCCATGCATTTTTCTCTTCACCTTGCTTGGTCTGACACACATATAGAGTCATCCATCATCCCCTGGGATAACCTCCTCACTCTAGTTGGGCTCTGATTCTACATATGGATGTTTTCTTCCTGGGTGGACTTGGGTATTCTCAACCAGGCAGTCTTACTATGAAGATGCCTTTCTCACTCAGGTTGTGCTCTTATTCACTGCTCATGGTCATTATGGATTACCTTCAACTCACTAGTGCAAATAGACACCTTTTATTGCCCCACCTGGATGACTTCAAGACTGTATTACCCAGGAGAGGAAGGGAATAGAAGAAAAATAAAGGAAGGAAAGAAAAGGGAAAAAAATGAAAGAAAAAAGAAAGGAAAAAAATAAATGGGAGGGAAAGAAAAAGGAAGAAAAGACAAGAAAAAGGCAGAAAAAGTCAATATATTTTAAAATGTCAGCTTAGAAGAATATTTTCGTGCTAAAATGCCAGTATATTGTTAAGAATAAGATTCATATTAGGATAGGTATTCACAAACTTATAGTTGACACACAACAGTATTTCACAAATAGTTCTTGGTGTATGGAAGTTATGAGGGTTTTCAAAAGTAATATTATGCTAACAATAAAGTACCAACTTTTTGCATAAATTTTTAGTATAATAGAATTTCAGGTTATAAAAGCAATACTTTTGCTTGCATATGATAAGATTCCCTGAATGAAGGAAGTGGAGTTATACCTAGGTCTTTGATATGTAGAAAGGTGTAACTCAAAAAAATATGACATAAAATCAACTTTGTAGTATCTAAGATGGTTGAGAATTACTGCACCAGAAAGGAAGTTCTGACTTTTCCTAGGCAAAATACCAGAAACTTTAAACATAAGTAAAATAAATTTAAATTTGTAAATTCAGGGTAAAAGAATCTTAAGGAATGGTGTGCCTTTTCTGTTGCTAATAACACAATACCACAAGCTGGGTGACTTATAAAGAAGAGGTTTATTTTGTCTCATAGTTCTGGTAGGTCAAGTAGTCTCATCTGGTGATGGCCTTCTCGCTGGCAGAGTCTGAAGGTGACAAAGGACATTACATGTAGAGAGATCTAGCCAAACTTGCTTTCACAGCAGACCCACTCTCAAGGTGACCCATTAACCAACCTATTAATCTATTAATTACCTATTAGGGCAGAGCATTAGTCACCTCTTTCTAATGAGGATTAAATTTCATCATGATTTTCAGAGGAATCCAACCATATTCAAACCATAACAAGTTGGGAAGACTATAGAGTTTTAAAATTTGGCTCAATCAAACCTCACTTCTCATTGTATTTTACATGAGTAAAAGCAAGCTCATTTGCAAATGGGAATGTTACATAACACCGGGAATATTGTAAATAATCAATCCATATAATGAGTGGTTCAGAGAAACATGTAAGAGACTGAGAAGCCATATGTTCACTTATAAGGATGAATGAATCTACGGTTATTACACCAAATTTTGGTTTATAGCATTATGTGGTAAGTTTTCAATGTTAACTTTTTTTTTTTTTGTATTTCAGACAAAATAACATTCCAGATCATGGCACAAAAGCAAGAATTTAATTCAGCTGCAATAACTAGCTAAATTTATACCATTTTATAGTATATCAAAGTTTATTGAGAGAATCTGTTAAACATATGTAAAATTTGGGTCATATTTGGTTTTAAAATTAGATAAATATGCTTGGTTTCAAGATCATACTAAATTAACTTTAAAATGTTCAAAAAACATGTATGTACAACTTGCCTTTTTCTCTAACTTTATTTTTGAAAACTTTAATGAAATTATTTCACATATAAACTGCACAAATTTAAAGTGCGCAATGTGATAAGTTTTCACATATTTATGTTCTCCTTTAACTATCATGACAATCAAAACAATGAACATATCTACC
Source organism: Sciurus carolinensis (assembly GCF_902686445.1). Taxonomy (NCBI): domain Eukaryota; kingdom Metazoa; phylum Chordata; class Mammalia; order Rodentia; family Sciuridae; genus Sciurus; species Sciurus carolinensis. Next base: position 81,038,749 of record NC_062232.1, read on the forward strand.
ACACCCTTTTTAAATTCCATCCTTCCTCAATTCTACTCTTCCACTCCCTGCCACTACTATGCCCAAGGAAACAACTGTTGTACTTTCTATCAGTAATAATTACTTTGTATTTTTGAAGGTCTTTCATATAAATGTAAATAAACAGTATATATTCTCTTATATCTAAATTCTTTTGCTTACCATAATGCCTTTGAAATCCCTCCAAGTTGTTTTCTATGTCATTAATTTGTTCAGTAATATTCCATGGTATGTAATGTACCATGGCATGTACCAGAGTTGTTTAACAATCCACCTACTGAAGGACATTACAGTTGTTTCCAGTTTGGTACTGTAACAAATAAAGGTACTTCTATGAACATCCATGTCCAGGTTTCATGTGTACATATGTTTTCATTTTTCTTTGATAATCACCTAGAATTGGAATAACAGGATGATATTCTAGGTATGTTTTATGATTCTTCAAAAATGACTTGTTTCTTTTTTCAGGACAAACCCAGATTTTCAACTTCTTATGTGAACCAGAATTGGCAAATGTCCTCAGAGACAAAGCAGCTGGACTTAGCTCATCTAAGGTTCTCTGCTCTTCAGAATCCTAACACCTATAGTCTTCATTGCTTTAGCAGATTTCCAATGAATTTCGTGTATTAATTTACAAAAAAGTACAATGTTACATTTCACCCTTCAAAATAATGTGTTTTTCAGGAGGTGAGGACTATCTGGCTGTGACATCTGTCATCTCATTGATGACCAGGATTGATTCAACTGATCTGGATGGCTAGGCGGTTGTCCCCTTTTCTTTCTCACTGTTCCATGTGCATCTCTCCCAAAGCTGTGTGCTCAAAGAGGACGACCTTCCCTGATATAATAGGACTGTTCTTAGGTCAAGAGTATATGAGTAGCTGTGTTCCTCTGCTAGACTATCCAAACAAGCTCTCAAAATAATGCATTTTTTCAGTATTCATTGCTAAAATTCATGTAAATGACATTTTGTATATTAATCATATACATGAAATGAACATCACTGCTACATAAATCAGTGTAGAGATTCCTCAACAACTAGGAATGGAACCACTGTATGAATCAGCTAACCATTTATTGGTATTTATTCTGAAGATTTAAAGTCAGCATATTAGACTGATACATGCATACTCATATGTATAGCAGCATGATTCTTCATAGCCAGATTATGGTACCAGCCTACAGGTCTGTCAATGAATGAATGAATAAAGTGAATGTGTTATTATGCACAATGGAATTTTATTTGGCTGTGGAAGAACAAATTATGTCATTCACAGGAAAATTGATGAAACTCAAGAGCATTATGTTAAAAGAAATAAGCTCAACTGAAAAAGTCAAGGGTCACGTGTTTCCTCTCATATGTGGAAGTTAGAGATAAAAAAGGGTAAAAAGAGAGTAATACCATGAAAATAGAAGGGATACTAATAGGGTAGAGAAAGGGGATCAGGGTGGAGGAGGAAGAAAAGGAAAAGGGATACATGAGGGAATCAGATTGAACAAATTATGATATATTGTGAGCATGTACAATTATGTAACAACAAACCTCATTACTATGTATAATTATAATTGCATGAATAAAACTCATATAACTGGGAACTTTACAAATTTCTCTTAAATCTTACAATTTGTTGATGAATTCTTATGAGGTTTTATGTAGTTAATGACATCATCAGTCTTTGGTTTTCTATTACTCTTTTTTTAGCTTTAACATCATTTATTGAAAATCTTCTTCATTCTTTTTTAATTTTAATTTTAATTTTTGTTCTTTTTAGTTGTACATGACAGTAGGATATAATTTGACTTACTTATACAAATGTGGAGTACATCTTATTCTAATTAGGATCCCAGTCTTGTGGATGTACAAGTCTTAGGATCCACAAGTCTTTTGGATGTTTACTGTGCTATATTCATATATGTACACAGGAAAGTTATGTCAGAACCATTCCACTGTCCCGCTCTTTTGTTATGTGTACTTTATTGGCTTAAAGTTTTTAGTACCCTGGCTAATAGCTCCAAAGCAATACGAAAAAAAATATGGTGAATATTGCTTGTGAGTTTGGGAGGAATTTTTTTATGATCTCATGATTGTCACGTTAGCTCTAAGTTTTTAAATGTTCCTTATCAATTTATTAGAATCCTCTTCTACACAAAAGTTGCTAAGGTATTTCTTTTTTAACAAATGATTATTCATTTTATTAGAGATTTTCCTGTACTTTTCAAGATGATTATGAGTTTTTCTTCTATAATATATTTATATGTTAACTTACATTAATAGATATTAAATTGCCCTTGTATCCCTGGAGAAAACCTAATTTCATCATATTGTGCTACTTGGTAATATACTTTTATATTTCCTTTCCTAATACAGCATTCATGATTGTTTCCTCTTTGCATTTAAGTGTCTTTAGCCTGCAAATTTTCTTTCTTATACTGTTCTTTTTAGATTTTGTCATTACAATAAAACTATTTTCATAAAGGTATGTGAGGATTACTTCCTTTTTCTTCATTTTTGAAAATTTTGCTGTAGTATAAAATTATTTGTTCTTGAACGCTTATCAGAATTTGTGTATAATACCCTTTGGTCATCTGTATTTCCAATTTATATTAGCATTGGTAGTTTTTCTTTTGAAAATTTTCTCCATTTTACCTAGGTTTTGAATTTATCGTCACAAAGTTCATCAAAATATTATCTCCAATTTTACATCTGTATTTTATATGTTATGCCACTTTTTACTTTCTAATGTTTGTTATTTGTATCTTCTGTCCTTTTCCCACCTTCTTAAAGAGCTTGCTTAATTTATTAGTGTTTTCTGAGAAGTTTCTGTCTTTTTTGTAACTATTGTACTTTTATTTTCTATTTGATCAATTTCTCAATATTTGTTTTATCATTTTCTTTCTTATGCTTTTTATTTATTTCATCCTGCTTGTCTTTATTTATATCAACCTTAATGAGAATCTTTCCTGTCAGTTTTTCTCAATACTTTGCAGATTATTTTATAATCTTGTGGTTTTCTAATTGTAGTTTAGAAATCAGTTGTCAACAGTGAAAACCCACAGCTACAGTCACCTGATTATTGACAAAGATGCCAAAATATGCTAGAGAAAAGATAACCATTTTAATAAGTGGTGCTGGGTATCCATATGTAGAAGAAAGAAGTTAGGAAAATGCAAATCAAAACTCCAGTGAGATTCCATCTCACTCCAATCAGAATGGTCCTCATCAGGAACACAAATAATAGATTCTGGTAAGGATGAAAAGGAAAAAAGAACACTTATACACTGTTGGTGAGAATGTGCATTAGAACAGACACTATAGAAATCAGTATGGAGCAGGGCATTGTGGCATATGCATGTAATCTCAGTATCTTGTGAGGCTGAGGCAGGAGGATTGCAGCTTTGAAGACATACTCAGCAACTTGGCAAGGCATCTAGTCAGGCCCTGTCTCAAAATAAAAATTTGAAAGGACGAGGGATGTGGCTCAATGATGAAGTGTCCCTGGGTACAATCCCCAGTGCAAAAAAAAAAAAAAAAAAAAAAAAAAAAAAAAGAAAAAGGAGTATAGAGCTTCCTCAAAAAAGAATTAAAGTGAACATGCCATAGTATACATGCATATCCATGTTTATAACAGCAAAATTCACAATAGCCTAGAAATCAGTGTCAGTGTCCATCACCAATGAAAACACAAGGAAAATGTGGTGTATACACACAATAGAATTTTATTTAGCCTTAAATAAAAACAAATTTCTATCATTTTCAGGAAAATAAAGGGAAGTGGAAAGCATCATGTTGCAAAATAAGCAAAACTCAGACAAATGTCACATGTTTTTTCTCATATATTGAAGTTAGAGGAAGGAAAAACAAAAACAAAAAGAGACACACTGAATGTCAAAGGGAGAAAGTGTAGAGGAAGGGGATCAGGTGGAGAAAAGAGAGAAGGGCAGGGAGAATGAATCTGATCAAACACTTTTATAAGTGTGAATGAATATGGCATAATGAAACCCAAGATTCTATATAACTAATATGTATCAATAAAACAGAAATCAATTATCAATCTGTATATCATTTCACTTGAATAATCTGACTAGATATATATTGGATCATCTCATACTAATCTCCATGATTATTAATGCTTTAATATATCTTTATTCCTCTGTATGAATTCTAGATGATTTTTCAAGTTCTACCTTTTAATTTATATATTCTATCTTCATCTTTGCTAAAGCTTATGATTATTTCATCTGCTTAGGTTTCTTTTCAAAGATTACATATTTTTTATCTCTAGTGTTTCTTCTATTTAGTCATTTTTCTCATTTTGTTTCCTTTTTTATCATTCATTTTCTTTAGTTCTTTATACAACTGATTCTATATTCTGAATACAAAAACTTTAATATCTGAAATTATTATAAATTCTATAGTTTGTTTTTGCAGATTCTCACTTTCTTTGGCTTATTTCTTCATGTATTTAGTAATTTATTTGTATTGTTAAATCATCTTCTTTGTAATTTGAACTGAGGATTCACTGCAGTCTTTATTAAAATGTGTTCTTCCAAAAAGTGTGTGTACTTGCGTTTGTCATGTTCCTGGGGAAGTGCAATTTAATTTTTTTTCACCTGAAATGTTGGCTTACATAGTTCAACTACACAAACAGTGTGAATTCAGTCTCCAAAGACATGGGGAAGCAAGTTCTTAATTAGGAAATACATAGGCATAGTCCACTGGACGTAATGTCCTTTGGGGACCTCTCTCTTACAGAGAGATCTCTGATGGACATCACATCCTTCTTGGGTCCCAGACTTCAGGGCCTGTTCTATGTTATATGCTAAGCTCTAGGACACAAAGGATAAGATGACACTTAAAGGAAAAACTGGTTCTTTTCCTTCTTCTTTTGAAGAATGTGAATATTTTTTTGTTTCTAGCTTCTGAAGAATTTATTTCTGTAATTTTAAGTCTTATATGCAGTAAGAAAAAAATTAAATATTTTTCATTTATTTGATGTACACTTCACCTAACTTTCCCCAGGGGCAACATCTTACATGATTGTTGTATAGTATCAAAAGCCAGAAATTAGCTGGGCATGGGGGCACATGCCTGTAATCCCAACTACTCTGGAGGTAAAGGCAGGGTGATCACAAGTTCAAGGTCTGCTGAGTAAATTAGTGACACCCTGACTCCAAATAAAATAAGGGCTAAGGATGTAGCTTAGTGGTAGAATACTTGTCTACGATTTGTGGGGCTCTGGGTTCAATCTTTATTTAGTACTGAAAAAGTAAAGAAAAGAGAGAAAATCAACTTTGGTACTTGTGTCACTGAGTATATTCTACAACTGAATTTTATAAATCCAGAAAACAACTTTAGGCAAATCATTCAATACAGTAATTTGCCAAAAATAGAATTTGAAAGGAAAACAAAGATTTTAATAACCATTACAAAATTTTTATTCTTCAGATATTTCAAAGTTTAAGTATGGAAAAGTGCTATCATTCTTTTATATATCTTATATTTTATGTTTTGTTGCAACCTCCATACAATCTCTTATGTTGTTCTCTATAGTCTATGATCCCCTGATCTCCTCTCTTCTCTTTATGTGGGTTTTGTTATCCATGCCTTTAAGAATACCTATATGCTGATGACTCCAAAATCCGCATTTCTATCCCAATTTCATTCTGAGTTCCTGCCATATATTTCTAACTGGTCTCTGCGGTACTTCCAATCAATAGTTTGCCAAAGTATTTTCACTTATGCTTCCCCTACTTAACCTCCTGAACTTCCTTTTACAATTATTAATTTTATAATCTTGTAGCCAGTTGTCCTAAAAAAATTTGACCTAACCTTTACTCCTTCATTTCTCTCAATCCCCATATCCCAGGTGGCCTCAGAGTCATTTGATGTCTATCAATGACGATTTTCTTAATCCCTATTCTATTCTGTTGTCATAGTCTTCCCCAATATTACTTGTTCTATTAAACAAATTCATAAAAGTTTCCCTTATTTCTGTCTCCTTAATAATGTCACCAAGACAATTCCTTAAACTGGCAACAGAGATATCACTTCAAGACAATTATGACCCCATTACTCTGCTGCTTAGTAACTTTCAATAGTAATGACTCCAAACTGCCTACAGTAATAAACTCTAAACTCTTTAGTGTGATATACATAGTCCATTACACTTCCATCCTAGTCAGTCTCTATAGTGTTGTTCCTACCTCCATATCTTCCCCATTTCTGCAAAATAAATTTCAGCTGAACTGAGCTTCCTTGACTATGTCATCTTTTCTATCTTTATGGCATGCTTTTTCTTTCCTTCCTATCCTAGAAAAATTCTACCAACCTCCTGACCCTTATTTTTCACCTCCTCTGTGAAGCCTTCTCACACTTATTCACAAAGTAATATATTTCCTTTTTGTTCTCCTAGCATTTTGTCCATGCGTCTTTTATAGTATTTATCATGTAACACCTGTTTGATAGCAGTTTTTCCCACTGTAATTTACACTTTCTGAAGCAGACACCATACTCAGCTTTATATCTCCAGCATTTTAGTCATAAAAAGTTATTAAATGAATGAATTTCAATTGAAATATAAAAAGCAGAATGGATAATTTTACTTCTTTATACATAGTTAATAACATGCACATGTATTTCTTATATTTCCTATGAATACACAAATTAATTAAATCACTTCTTTTTCTGTATTACCCACTTCCAAAGACAGTCATATGACATTTTTAGTAAGAAAACAAAATTTTAAAATATCAACTATCCAGATTATTTTTAGATACTTTAATTTTTTTAAAAATGTTCATTTGCTGAATAGAATACTTATTGAGCAAACTTTTCACTTTTGTTTTAGTTACTATAATAACTAACTAGTATAACAATCAATTAGCTAGTTGTAACTAATTTAGTTGTAAGGGTTCATTGGTATTACTGATATTATAACTAAATACAAAATGGTAATCAATTACGGATATACTAAGTGACTTCTGTCAAATGCAACTATCTACAGTTGATTGGTTAAAAAGTAGTGTGTGTGAGATGAAACATTAACTATGTGACACTGGGTTACACTTTTTATTGCTGCATATAAATATTATTTTTCTGAAAAAAGTAAATACTGTACTTTTCATGTTGTTTTAATTTAGAACAAGAAAAACACTGAGAAAAGGTTTTATGTGTTGATAGTTCACCCAATAGAATTAAGATAATGTCAGGAAAGGATAACACAACTGTGGATAAGGGTTTACTGTTGAAAAATACTACAAAGTGCTAATGAACATGTTAACTATTTGGGGAGCAATTAAGAGCTTCTAGGAAAATTGTGTTTAAATTTTTTAAATTACCAGCTCACCTAAGAAATGAACTTATTAAATCTCTTAAATGAAAGTTTTTTAAAACTACTATAAAGCATACATCTCTTTTCATTGCTTGTCATTGAGATTTTATATGTGTGTACATATGTATATGAGTATATATATACACACATTTAAGCTGTGGTTGACATATTGATAAATACTTTTTGGTAAATATTTTTTGAGCTGTGGGTTTTAGTTTATGGAAATGTGCATTCATGTAACAGATTCCAATAGGGTTTTCTGCTCTGTTCATGAGAGTTAGCAAATATAACCTCTGCTAAGCTTAAAACTAATCTAGCATAATCATAGAATTAAATTGATTGGGACATAAAAGCACAGTTCTCTAAGCACTAACTTTTCTGGTTCTAATAGTTACTTGAGTAATGACCTTTTACATACTGTTGAAAGAGTAGTACAGTAGAATGACATATGTTTTACCAAGAAAACGGAAAATAAATGAAATGCTACTAAAGGTGAAATTATCAATAAGGATTTATTAAGAACCAACTGTGTTACCAAAGCACTGTATGCACTGGAATGAAAACAGTGAGTAATAATTGTCCTTGTGATTTAGAAAGAGCATAAGGTAAGAAAAGAAGCTACTAAACAACAAAATATGACTTAGAACTGGTTAATGTAAACTTGCTTGATGTATGGCAAGACCAAACTGAATGATGGCACAAAGCTATTTAATAGTACTAGTTTTATGGAGCACTTTCACCTTTTCTCTCAATTTTTGTTATCCACTCCCTATTTGCTTTTGGCTGCAGTCCAAGACATTGATTTTAATGTACAAAAGCTCTTTTTGCTCTGGTAGTTGGTTATCTTAGAAGATTGACATTTTCCTATGTATCAAGTGTTTCTCCTTTAGTCAGTGTTAATATTCAAGTTTAAATTCTTAGTCTGAGTTTAATTAGGAGTGGCATGCTTACTTTAAAATACAATATGTTCCTTTTCATGTAGAGAAATATATAAAGTCCCTATCCTTAATAAGGCCCTGATTTAAAGAGTTTGCAAATGAAGCTTTGTTTTTTTATGACCACTAACTCAGTATGATTATTTGAAAAGTCTACAAAGAAAACTTAGAATGAACTGAAATAGAAGATTAGGAAAAACCAAAAACTAGTCTTTTACCTTTTGATTATAGTGATGATTTAGCAAATTCTTTCTCTACTGTTATCTCATTATAAAAAATGGTTGAGCAACAAAAACTACACTCAACATATTATCATTAAACAAAACATTAGGTTTTTGGCAATTCCAATAATTTCTTAAGGTCATTCTTCTAAATGGATGTAAGCTTGTTAGGCTTTTACAGCTTAAATGACTTTTCCATCATCGTTTTAGCTGAGCATTTAGTTTTGCTCCAGGCAAATCAATGAAAAATCATCTACTAAAATATAAAATTTGTTTATATACATTCATAAGAGACTAGTTGGAAACACACTTGATTTGGTACTATAAAATCAAATGGTTATCATAAGGGTTATGATCTTTTGTTCCTTCAGAAACATACTTTGCTTATTATATTTGAATACAGACTAATTTTTTTTTCAAAATTGACAATTTAGGAGTGATTTTTTAAAAGATTGAAATAAAAGGATCTCATCTTAAATTGTGAAGCTTACTTTTCAAATCAAGTTCTAATTATGAATGTAAAACTAATGCAGTTTTAAGCTTACCATATCTTTGGAACAGGAGGGAAAAAAAAAACCCTGTTTACCTAAATTTAGACTTAAGTGGAAAACAAAACAATTCAATTTATTTTTATACTAGCACTATCTAATATAGCATATTACAACTCAAATTCACAGTGAGATTCAGTCATAAAAGGAATGCCGAAAAGGAAAAATTTTAAAAATGAGCATAAACAGAGGAAGCTATTCAGTGGCAGCAATAGAGAAAAGAATGTAGTTAAATAAAGTAGGCCAATGTCCTCTTTCAAAGAAATGTAACTTCTTTCCTTCATTTTTTTTTTTATCTTAGACCTGTGTAGCTGACTTTGATGGGACACAGTAATCACAATGTAATAATAATAGCTACATTTAAATGTGTGTATACTACATTCCAGACATCATTCTAATCATTCTAAAGTATTCACTTATTTAGTCTTTATAACAATCTTATGAGACAGACACTTATCTTCATAATTTTATAGACATAGAATCTGAGGCATAGAGAGTTTAAATTGCCTACATAAGTAATAGAATTAGCATTTTAAGCTAGATCAGGATTTGAACAATGGCAAAATGACCTCAGAGGTACATGAGAGGATGAAGCAGTAGTATCAAAAATTGGATGCCAACCTGGGCAATTTAAGAAGATCCTATCTCAAAATAAAACTTTTACAAGGCTTACAATGTACCTCAGTGGTAGAGTGCTTGCCTAGCACGTGTAAACCCTTGGGTCAAACAACAGAGCCAAACAAAGTTTTAAAACTTTGGTTTGGTCTCTTCAGAAGTGATGGAGATGGCATGAGAATAGAAGCAGAAGGTCAGTATGGTGACTATGTATATGAATATTAATTCAAGTAATTTTTGATACTTTTGAGAATCTGTGGGGTCAGGTGCCAATTAATACAAACTCATATTTTGGAGACAATAGTAATCCAAGCTGAGAGTAAGATATGCTAACAAATATTGCAGTGACGTAGTATAAAATGTATGATGATAATCTAAAAGAGATGAATAAATAGAGTCAGAGGATGCTTCGGTGGAGGAAAAAAAGATTAAAGCAGAACTTGTGGAATGGTGCCCATATGTGTTTCCTTGTAGTGATTCTTCCAGAGTTTCAGGGCTCAGCTAAAGTTATGCTTGCCAAAAAAATCTAGCCCATAATGTATTTATTTCTATTTTTATGCTGTCTGTAGTACTCATTTGTCAATGGACATTGACTTGCACTGTGACTTGGACAGACTACAGCTCAAAACATAAATGTCAGGTTAAGTGTCATAACTTCACAGAGGCTTCTTTCTAGTTCAAGTAGCAAAGAGCCCCAAAGCCATTATATTGTTATCCACTTTATTTCCTTTATTGCGCTTATCACTATATAAAAAAATCTTATTTATGTGTGTATCAACTATTATTTTGCAGTAGAACATGAGGACTAGAACTGTTATCATTTTTTTCTGAATATTCAGCCATAGAATATGTCTGACAAATAATATGTGATCTATATGAGAGTCATACATTACACTAAACTACAAAGTGGTCAATATTGCATTTTCACCTGTTAAATTCTCTTCAAATTCAAATTAATAAATCATCATTCTTTTCCAATTATGTTATTTCTTCTTGTTTTAATGCTTCTTAAAACTCCATAATGCATTCTTCAAATTTATTAAAGTATAATTAGAATATGAAATAATTCATCAGTTTTAATCTTGAAGTTCAAAATATTTTCACAAACATGTTCACATGTGTAAATATCAAGTCAATCTTATCCCTGTGAAATCAGTTTTCCTATAAGAGTAAGAAGTGATAGGCTTTCCAAGATTAATTTAGCCCTTTATAGAACTTCACATGCACTATTTAATCTTGTGTCTGGCTTCTTTTGCTCAGTACATTGTTTGGTTTTTGTTTCTCTTAGTGGTTCTGGGGTGAAACCCAGGGTCTCCTGCATACTAAGCAAATGTTCTGCCACTGAGCTACATCTTCATTCTTTTTTAAAAAATTATAAGTGGTTTTGAGATAGGTTCTCCATACATTGCCTAAACTAATCTTGAACTTGTGATTCTCCTGCCTCAACCTTTCAAATACCTGGAATTACAGGCATGTACCACCACACCCAGCATGTTTCCTCAACACTCTTACATGTTATTGCACATATTGGTAGATTTTTTATTTCTGAGTATTAACACATTGTATGAATTATTGACTACTTTCAGTTTTGTAATGTTATCAAGAAATCTGCTATGAACATTCAAGTAAAAGTCTTTTTGTGAAGACAGGTTTTCAATTCTTTATTTAAATGTCTAAAGTTGGACTCACCAAATCATAAAATAGAAACTTGTAAACTGCTTTCCAAACTGGCTGGACCACTTTCTATCTCAATAACAATATAAAAGGCTCCTATTTGTTACATATCTTAACCACAACTTTGCGTTGTCAGAATGTTTTTGTTGTTGTTGTTGTTCTTTGAATTGTATACAGGACCCTACACATTCTAGACAAATACTCTACCACCAAAATACTTCTATATCCATTTCTATTTTACACTTCATTTTTGAGATGTATTCTCAATAAGTTGCCAGTTGGCCTCGAACTTTCATCTTCCTGCTGCAGCTTCCCAAGTAGCTGGGATAACAGGGGTGGCCCACTATACCCTGCGATATATTTTTCAGGAATGTACTTTTATTTTTTTGATACTGGGAATTGGACACAGAGTTTCATATGTGCTAGACAAGTGTTCTACCACTGAACTATGGCCCTAATCCTGTAGTGTCAGACTTAATTATTGCACATTCTAGTGTTTGAGTAATGATATCTCACTGTACTTTTGATTTGAATTTTTCTCACAGGTAAAGATGTGCACAATTTTTTTATTTGTATATGGGTCATTCATAACTACATTTTCATTTCTAAGGTGCCTATTTGAATAATTGCCTCTTAAAATACAGGACTGTTTGTTTTCTGTGGAAGACAGAATAATGCTCCTCCAAGATGTCTGTATCCTAATACCCTAAGCCCATTAATATCCTACTTGGTAAAAGGTACTTTTCAGTTGTGATTAAGTTAAAGAAGGTTCTTGTAGATATTTCAGTGGTCATAATTTAGTCATAACAGTTCTTATAATGGGGAGATAGGAGGCTCAGAGGCAGAGACTGTGACCATGGAGTGAGAGATGAGATAGATGATGGATGGATTTTAAGATACTGTGCCGTTGACCTTAAACATGGAGAAAGTGATCATGAGATCAGAAATGAAAGTGACATCTACAGAAACTGGAAAAGGCAGAAACAAATGTCCTCAAATAAAAAATAAAAACTGTGAGGGGTGTAAATTAGTGGTAAAGCACCCCTGGGTTCAATCCCTGATACAAAAAAAATGAATGAAGCCCATTTTCTTTTATGATTATTGCTTTTATTGCCTTTTCTTACCAATCTTTGTCAACCCCCAAGTTACAAAAATATTCTACTGTTTTCTTCCAGATATTTTGAAGTGTAAATTTTCTGTTTAGTATTATAATTCATTTTAAGTTAAATTTTGCATAGGATATGAAATAGTACCCAAATGCCATAGATGATATATGAACAAATGAATGTGGCTGAGTTCCAATAAAATTATATTCATGGACACTGAAATTTGAATTTCATATAATTTTCATGTCATGAAATATTCTTTCAGGAATTAAAGATGTAGACATAAAAAAGGTTCTTAGCTCATAGGCTATATAAAAATCCATGGCACACTGGATGTGGCACATGAGCCACAGTTAGATAAATCTCGTTTTGTGCATAACAACTAAATAAGTTATAAATCCCAGAATACAGTGTTTATAACATTTGCTTTAAATAATCACACATATTTCAAGTACATTAAAAGTAGAAGATAGCTCTTTCATATCTTTCTACATATTTTCCATTTCTGGTGGGTTTTTTTTTTCCTGCCTGACATTCTGCATTTCAACTGGTATCATTTCCCTTCATCCAGAAAAAAAAATGTATAATTTCTTGTAGGACAGGTCTGATGGAAATACCTTGTTTTTACTTTCATTGATCTGAAAATCTTTGATTTTCCTCCATTCTTCAAGTAATTTTTAAAAAAAAAAATATTTATTGTTATCTTTTCCTTTTTACATCTTTATTAGTACAATATGTTTATACATAACCTTGGGATTAGTTTTGACACAATTGTACAAACATAGAATATAATTTGCTCCATTTCAATCCCTAGCACTTTCTCTTTCCTTTCCTTTCTTCCTCCTTACGTTTTGCTCCCTCAGTTCTACTGTTTTTTTCTTCTATTTATTTATTTATTTTTAAAATTGGCATTATAGGAAAATTCATTGTGGTGTAGTCATATATTTACATAGCATAATTTTATTAAATTCATACACAGTTTCTCCTTTTCCCATCCCTCCACCTTCACCCTCAATCTTCTTTCCCTACTTCATTCATCTTTTTATTTTCATGGAACCTCCCCTACTTTTCACCCTTATTTTGCTTTAGCTTTTGTATATGAGAAAGAACACTTGACCCTTGACTTTCTGTCTGGCTTATTATACCTTGCGTGATACTCTCCAGTTCCATTAATTTACCAGCAATTGGTATAATTTATTTCTTCTTGATGGATGATTAATACTCCATTGTATGTATATACCACATTTTATTTATCCATTCCTCTGTTGATAATACCTGGACTTTTCAATTAAATTTTTATTATAAGTATATAGCATTCTGGATAGAATTTGTTTTTTCTAGATACTTCTTAAAAGGTATTATTCTGCTCTATTTTGGGCTCCATGTTTCTGAGCAGAGGTCAGTAGTCATTGTAATTCATGTCCTGAATATATAATGGGACAATTTTTGAACTTTGAAATTTACTGTTTATTTTGGTTTTTATCAGTAAGCCTTTGATTTGATTAAGTATGGTTATATTAGTGTTTTTTCTGCTGTATTCAACTGAGATTCAAAATCTATAAATTTGTACCTTTGGTCAAATTTGGGAAATTTGCACATTCAAATAGTTTTCCTTTAAATTTCTCTCTCTTCTCATTCTAGGTCTCCAGTTGCATGTATGTTAGATCATTTCATGTTGTTTCACAATTTTCAAAGCCTTATTGATTTTATTTTTCTTCTTAAAGTTTCTTAATATTGGAAAAATTACATTGCTCTAACATCAAATCCACAGATAATTTCTTCTCTCATCTATTGATGAGCCTCTAAATGAAATTTTAAACCTTGAGGTAGTTCTAGAATTTATGTTTGTTTATTCTTTTATGTTTCTATTTGTGGTAATTCTTTAAAAAATCTCTGCTGAAGTATCACAGACTCTGGGACAGAAGTTTTCTGTGTGCTAGGGAAGCAATAAATTTTCCTTTCCTTTTCTCAGAACCGTGTCCTCATTATTGGATTGACAACTGGAACAACAAATTTGGTAACCCAGATTGGACCCGTGAGCTGCCCCTGCTCCATCATTCTTGGGTAGGCCTGTGAGGAAACCCATTTCTATGATGAGGATGCAAGGTGCTGACGAACTTGTTGAAAGCCAACTGCAGGAGGGTTAGGAGATGGGTGAGTTTCCCTCACGTAGAACCAGAGACACTATTCCTGTGAGTAAAGGGTGGGACTGAGGGAGCATCTCAACAACTGCCAAAGTTCCTTTTGATTCAGGGAATACCTGCCTTCTTTCAATGAAAAGGTACAGGTGGCTCCATCATGGCTCACTTAGAGAAAAAGGAAACTGAACTCAGTAACGTCGCAACACCCTTAGCCATCTGGTAAGTCCCTCAATGTCCATGCCAAGAACCTTGGTTCCACACATTGGGTTCCTTTTCATGGGAACATCTGGTTCCCTCTTTGTGGGGACATCTATGGCACCACTGGTATAGGAGTCATGGTTAAGTGGTACCAAAGAACCTAGGGATATTAATTCCCTCCTGATCTATTCTAGGTTATCATCTGTTTGTTGGTCTTGGATTTAGGAATTCCTTCTGGTAGTCTGTCTGTGTTTTTTTTTGTTTGTATCTGCTACTGCCTCTTTTAAGACACAGCCAACACTTCATTGATCCTATAGTTATTCTCTTGGGAAAGATTATGGCTGCTCAATTTAAAGGTTCCCATCTGTTGGCCATGGTTTTGGGGCTCCTCTCTGTTTGTCTCTCTCTGTGTATCCTTTTGTACAATATTGCAATTGGAGTTGGTCTGTCAGAGGTAAAGTTGAAGAGCCATCTACAGGTATAAGCATGTCTAAGATGTTTTACTGTAACGATCTGGCTTTTGAATAACTTTCTGGATTATCATACAATCCTGAAATTGGCGTTGGTTTGTCAAAGGTAAAGTAAGTGGAAGAAATTTGTTTCTGCAGGTTGTCTGTTTTAAAAACTCCCGGCCCCAGGCAGCTGCAGATCATCTTACTGTGAGTCAAGCAAAGGGGAAAACTACACTAAAGGAAAAGTTAATCAAAGGAGAAACCAAGTCAAGTTAAAAACCAAATATAAGCCAATATGACTGGAAATACAACTTATATTTAAATAATAAGCCTGAATGTTAATGGTCTAAACACATTAATCAAAAGACATAGACTGGCAGATTGGATTATATAAAAAAAAGACCCAACAATATGCTGCCTTCAAGAGACTCATATCATAGGAAAAGACATTCACAGACTGTAGGTAAAAAGATGGGAAAAAACATATCACACACACAGACTCAGTAAAAAAGCAGGGGCTTCCATCCTCATTTCAGAAAGAGTGGACTTCAAGCCGAAGTTGGTCCAAAGGGATGAGAAAAGACATTTCATACTGCTTAAGGGAACCATAAGTCAATGAGACATAACAAACATAAATATTTATGCCCCAAACAATGGAGCATCTATGATCATCAAACAAATCACTCTTGATCTAAGGAATCAAATAGACCACAACACAGTAATACTGGGTGACGTAACACAACTCACTCATCACTGGATAGATCTTCCAAACAAAAACTGAACAAAGAAATCACAGAACTCAATAATACAATCAATAATTCATATTTAATAGATGTATATAGAATATTCTATCCAGCAATGAGTGAATACACTTTTTTCTCAGTAGCACATGGACCTATCTCTAAAATAGACCATATATTATGCCACAAATCAACTATTAGCACATACAAAAAAATAGAGATACTACCTTGTGTTATATCAGATCATAATGGAATGAAATTAGAAATAAATGATGAAAATAAAAAATAGAATACACCAACACCCGACGACTAAATAACATGCTATTAAATGATGCAATGATAGCAGAAGACAGCAGGAATGAGAAAAAAAGATTCTTACAAGTAAATGAGAACAATGATGCAACATACCAAAGTTCCTGGGACAACATGAAAGCAGTACTAAGAAGAAAATTCATTGCATGGAAAGCATTCAATAAAAGAATTGAAAATCAACAAGTAAATGACCTAACATTACATCTCAAAGACCTAGAAAAAGAAAAACAGATTAACACCAAAAGTACTAGAAGACAGGAAATAATTAAAATCAAAGCAGAAATCAATGAAATTGGAACAAAGGAAACAATTGAAAAAATTGACAAAAAAAAAAAGTTTCTTTGAAAAAGTAAACAAAAATGAAAAGCCCTTAGCCACACTAATGGAGAAAAGGAGAGAGAAAACTCAAATTACTAAAATCTGTGATGAAAAAGGAAATATCACAACAGAAACTATTGAAATACAAAACATAATTAGAAGTTATTTTGAAAACTATACTCCAATAAAATAGAATATTATCAAAGACATTAACAAATTTCTAGAGACATGTGATCCACCCAAATTGAATTAGGAAGACATACACAATTTAAACAGATCAGTTCTAAGTAAAGAAATAGAAGAAGTCATCAAAAGCCTAACAATGAAGAAAAGCCCGAGAGCAGATGGATTCTCACCTGAGTTCTACAAAACCTTCAAAGAAGAACTTTTACCAATACTCCTCAAAGTATTCCAGGAAATAAAAAAGGAGAGAACTCTTCCAAATTCATTCTATGAAGCTAGTATTACCCTTATACCAAAACCAGACAAAGACACATAAAGGGTTCTAGACCAATATCTCTGATCAACATAGACGCAAAAAGCCTTAACAAAATTCTGGGAAATTGCATACAAAAACATATTAAAAAGATAGTGCACCATGATCAAGTGAGGTTCAGTCCAGGGATGCAAGGCTGGTTCAACATCTGGAAATCAATAAATGTAATTACTCACATCAATAGGATTAAGGGTAAGAATCATATGATCAGTTCAGTAGATGCAGAAAAAAACATTTGATAAAATACAGCACCCCTTCATGTCCAAAACACTAAAAAAATAAAAAAGGGATATTAGGAACATACTTCAACACTGCATAGGCTATCTATGCTATGCCCAAGGTCAACGTCATTCTAAATGGACAAAAACTGAAAGATCTGTAAAATCTAGAACAAGACAGGGATGCCCTCTTTTACGACTTCCATTCAACATTATCCTTGAAACTCTAGCCAGAGCAATTAGACCAAAGAAATTAATTGATATGAATAGGGAAAGAAGAACTCAAACTATCACTATTTGCTGATGACAGCATTTTGTATTTAGAGAATCCAAAAAAATCCACCAGAAAATTTTTTAACTAATAAGTGAATTAAGTAAATTAGCAGGATATAAAATTAGCACTCATAAATATAATGCATTTGTATTCATAAGTGATGAATCCTCTGAAAGAAAAATTAGGAAAACTATACCATTCACAATAGCCTAACAAAAATAATAAAATACTTGGGAATCAATCTAACAAAAGAGGTGAAAGACCTCTATAATGACAATTACAGAACACTAAAGAAAGAAATTAAATAAAATCTTAGAAGATGGAAAGATTCCCATGTTCTTGCATAGGCAGAATTAATATTGTCAAAATGGTCATACTACAAAAAGTGCAATACAGATTCAATGCAATTCCAATTAAAATCACAATGATGTACCACATAGAAATAGAGAAATTCATTTGGAAGAATAAGAGATCCAGATTAGCCAAAGCAATCCTTAACAGGAAGAGTAATGCAGGAGGCATCACAATACCAGATCTTCAACTGTACTACAGAGCAATAGTAGCAAACATGGCATCATATTGTCATCAAAATAGATAGGCAGACCAATGGTACAGAATAGATGACAGAGAGACAAACCCACAAAAGTACAGTCTTCTCACACTAGACAAAGGTGCCAAAAACATGCCATGGAAAAAAGATAACCTCTTCAACAAATGGTGCTGGAAAAACTGGAAATCCATATGCAGCAAAATGAAATTAAACCCCTATCGCTCCCCCTGCACAAAACTCAACTCAAAATGGATCAAGGACCTACAAATTAGACCAGAGACAATTCACCAAACATAAGAAAAGGAGGCCCAAATCTTCATCATGTCAGCTTAGGACCAGACTTCCTTAACAAAACTCCAAAAGTGTAAGAATTAAAAGCAAGAATCAATAAATGGGATGGATTCAAACTAAAACGCTTTTTCTCAGCAAAGGATATAATCAATACTGTGAAAAGAGAGCCTACAGAGTGGGAGGAAATCTTTGCCACAGATAGAGCACTAATCTCCAGAATTTATAAAGAACTGATAAAACTTTGCACTAAAAATACAAAGAACCCGATCAATAAATGGGCTAAGGAACTGAGCAGACACTTCACAGAGGAAGATACACAAGCAATCAACAGATATTTGAAAATATGTTCAACATCTCTAGTAATAAGATAAATGCAAATCAAAACTACCCTAACATTTCATCTCACTCCAATTAGAATGTCTATTATCAACATATAAGCAACTGTAGGTGTTTGTTGCCAATGATGGGGGGAAAAAGGTACACTCATACATTGCTGGTGGAGTTGCAAATTGGTTCAGCCACTCTGAAAAGCAGTATAGAGATTCTTTAGAAAACTAGGAATGAAACCACCATTTGACCCAGCTATTCCACTCCTTGGCCTATACCCAAAGAACTTAAAATCAGCATACTACAGTGATGCAGCCACATCAAAGTTCATAGCTGCTCAATTCACAATAACTAGATTGTGGAACCAACCTAGATGCCCTTTAATAGATGAATGAATAAAGAAACTGTGGTATATATGCACAATGGATTATTACTCAGCCATTAAAAAATAAAATAATGACATTAGCAGGTAAATTGTTGGAGTTGGAGAATATCATGCTAAGTGAAATAAGTCTATCCCAAAATACCAAAGACCAGATGTTTTCTCTGACAGGTGGATGGTGATACTCAGTGGCGGGGGGTCTAATGAAGAATGGAGAAATGTTGGTTTTTATAGAGGAAAATGAGGGGAGAGTATGAGTTGGGGGGAAGGAAAGATGGTGGAATGTAACAAACATCATTACCCTATGGACACATAAGATTACATGAATGGAGTAACTCTACAATGTGTACATCCAGAGAAATGAACAGTTGTACCCCATTTGTGTACAGTGAATCAAAATGTGTTCTGCTATCATGTATAACTAAACATAACAAATGATAAAAAGTAAATTAATTAGTTAAAAAGGACAGCAGTCATAAACTGGTTAAAAAAATAAAACAGGAAAGCTGCCTGAGTTGTAGAAAAAGGGCCAAAGAGAACCTGGCCTCTGTGCTGCATTCCAGCTTATCTTTCCCATGGGAGGTGGCTGGCCACAAAGGATGTGGCAGTAAATTTCAGCACTGTTAATTTATGACCCCAGGATTGGAATAGTCAATGCTTTTAAAATCTGACAGGATGCCCCAGGTGATATTGACCAGGAGACATTCATTACTGAGGCAAACCAATTCTTGCAATAAAGCATCTGTTTAAACTAAATACATGGGGAGGCTGGTAGAATGAGCAACAGCACCAAGAAAAGGAAAAGAAAATAACGCCTATAGGTGCTTTGTACATAGCCTCTGCAAAGTGATCTTAAAGGAAGTCTAAAGAAAACAATGAAAGGGCCTCCTTCACTGCATATCAATATGCCTAATATAAGAAAAAGTCCCGGGGACCTCTGGGTACAATTTACAGTGGGGACCTCACTGGAAGTTAATGGTATTGTGATTATGATAAGGCACACAGATCAACCTCAAAACTATCCTGTGCTCCAATGCATTGAATTCCACCTGAAAGAAAAAAGATTAAGACTTGGATTTTGTATGTGCCAGATTATCTGACCCACTTTCCTGGAATAAAATTTTTGCGCAAATTACTCATATAGATAACATTCATAAGGATTGCTTCAGAATATAAATTTAAGGTAAGGTATAAAACTAAAAAATATTAAAGTTATAGATAGGAAATATGTTAGCATGGAAAATTAGAAGGTAAAGGAAATATTTCCGGATGAGAAAGTATTTTGTCTGATAAAGTAATATTGTGCCAAAGACAAAGATGAAAGAGGACAAAACTAAGGATGTAAAGAAGTTGTGAATGTTTAAGTAAGTGGCGGAAGGTTTACAAAAGGTAAATCTCACAAAGTTTGTGTTTGTGATTAAATTGGCTATAATTAGCACCGTCAAAGTTCTTTGAACTTTAATATGCTGATGAGAAGCAAAGTCTGAAACACTGATTTGCTCCTATCTATCAAGATAATTTTATTGTATCTGTTTGGTTTTATTACTTGGGGAGACTAAGTCTTAAAGGAATTAGGATTTATACCTGTTTTAAAGTCTTAAATGATAATTTTAAAACTGTGTAAACAAAAAGCTGTTATTTAGATTATAACAATAAAGTTGACTCCCTAAATAAATGTGACTAGCTATATGTGTGCATCTGACAACTACATCCATCTAAGGTTTGTCTAACTTTTATGTAAAAGTTTATAAAATGAAAGTTTTTGTAAGTTTACTGACAAGAGAACCAATAAGTCCTCTCTTTTCTACATTGTATCTAACATAGAAGGACCACATTCTCACTTGAAGACCTGTCTTATATCTGTTTACTTTGACTAAGTCAAGTTCTGATCATTAACAGTGTTCCCTAAATGTGTTAGAGATTTAAGGCTATGCTTTGAATTTTGCTAGTAATGGTAACTCATGCACACTTGAGATTATTGTTTCTGTACACTGTGGATTCTAAATTGTAATTCAAAAGTTAAACTTACTTAAATGTAAAGCTTAGGGGAGAGCACCTTACCAGTTGGTGTTCTCCTAACTAAAATTCTTTGTAGCAATAGTCTTAGATTTGTATAGAAATAACAAATTTGGTTGGTATTTATTCATGTCATTTGATGTTTTATAGCTGGTTAAAGTAACCTGTTGTCAATAAGTTATATATACAACTTTGTGACTCTTCACACTGAAATAGGAATTTAAATTTATTTTTGGAAGGTAATTATGAGAGTCAGACCTGTTTAAAGGTGACATTGTAAAACATGGAAGCATTTTGCTACTTTTTCCACAAAAAGCAAGCTGAAAGCTCTCCTAACCTTTGTTTGATTCATGATTCAGATGTAATGTTATTTTTTGTTATTTGTCAAGAGCCCTGTCTTACCTGAGATAAGTCTCTGCCTGCCATCTTACTCCATTTTAGAGAGGCTCCAAAATAGGCAAGACTTCAGCTCATTTTGAGTTGTGTTCAAAAGAAATAATTTTGTTATAAAGATTACTGTGATCTCAAAGTAACCAGGGGACATAATATGTAACTAAAAATGTCTAAGATTACAAAAATCATTATTCCTGGTTCATAGCTATTACACAAGTTGAACAATCTTTTTGCTTTGCTAATTTAATTTTGCATTTTCCTTGTAAACTTTAAAACTCTTTCCTGTGTTCAAAGAGGTACTGCTTCTAATAACACGACTTGAGTCAATTTGAGATAATAAGCCATCACCTATGAGACAGATAGTACATAATGCTGACTTTCAGTAGTAATACCAACTCAAATTAAATGAAAGGGTAACTCTAAAAGTATAGATATTGAAGTTATAACCTATTACTCCCTCGTTAATTTTGGTGAAAATGACTTGCTACGTGTTTAAGATAAAGAACTTGGAGACCAAAGTCAAGGAGTAAAAGGGCCAAAGAAAAAACAGTCAACATTTTGGCCCTTGCCCTCTAAGGTCAGCCAGGACTCAGAGAATGATGGGACCACTCTCTGGGCACTGCAGCCTGGTGAGTTACCTGGTCATTCTATCAGGGATATTGAGAGGACCCTAAGGAATAGGAAGCCAACCAGTGCACATTCTGTAAAGAGCACAGTCATTGGAGAGGGAAATATCCCTGATGCTTCCAAGAGAAGCCACTTATGGTCAGCAGGACTGGGACTCATCCTGGAAGATGGCACCACTGGTAGAGCCAAGAGACCTTTCACATGTCCCCAAGACTGATCTCTGGGGAATCTCTGTTGACTCTTAAGAGTAGACTGGAACAAATTCAGTTTTGAACAACTTAGTCTCAAACACCTGGCTGAAGAGTATAGCCTTAGCACACTCCTATGTGGACATTTAAAAGGAAAAATAATTTTTTTAATGTGGCTTAAATGTACACTTGTTTCAGCCCTACGAAAAGTAAGTAAAGCTTGAGGCTGTGGAGGAAGGCATTTTGTGTGGGATTGCCTAATAATAATGAACAAAATGAACCTGAGAGTCACAAATTCGTCCTGAGTTAGTTTGAGCCTGATCTCATAGATCTACAAATCTTCCTAACCTCCTATTTGATAACTTGATCTGTTTTCCACTGATATGATTATGAGTTCCTGTCTTCATGGTTTTTAGAGACTGGCTTAAATACTAATTACTTTTGTGCTAATTGTTTACAAAACAGTAATGCTTTGGTGTCTTATTTAATATTATCTTAGCATGATCCTGCCCTACATGCCCTACATATGCCTTGTCCAGTCACCTGCCATCTGCCACTTTGGACCTCTGGACTACTCAAATGCTAAATACTCTTAAATTCTCTATCATGTTTCTCCTGATAGAGAAAAATGGCTTTGGGTTACTTCCCTCCACTTTGCCCTCTTTCAGCAGGAAGCAGCTTGGAGATGTCTTTGCCCATTTTTCCATAGAAATGGAATGTGGAAATTGACAGTGGGGAAATATACCAGTAGTCTACTTTATGCTTTGATATAACCCTTGTTTGTCTGCCACTGCAAAATTATTCTTTAAATGGACCTGTTTCTTTCTCTTCCCTCTCTTGTTGCTACTCCCTAATCTCCCCACCTTCCTAATTTCAGGGGAAATAGGATTACCTTTCTTCCCCATATTTTGTGAATTTATCTTTCCTTGAGTATACACCCACCATAAGAACAAGGTAATCCAGAGTTTGGCAATAGTACCAGAAGATCTCACAGATGATTATCTCCCAAATTAACAAGTGAATTACAAAATGTGGAATGTAGTCTTCAATCACTTCTTTAAAATCCCCCTGCTCCTTCCAATGGGCAGAATCACAGCCTTTGGGACAGGAATCCCCTGTTTTTTTCCTTCGCTAACAAAGCAATAAACCTTCTTTTTCCTTTTTCTCAAAAAAAAAAATCTCTGCTGATAATTTCTATCTTTTCATTTATTGTAAATCTGTTATCATTTGCGACCTGGAGTATAAGTATAGCTAATTTAAAGTTCTTCTGTCACCCTAATAAAAAATAAAATTTCTCTGTGATAATTGTATATTTGTCATTACAATTTTGGTCTTTGTTTTTCATTCACAGAATTTGAGGATCTCCCCTCTGTCTCACTCCTATATTGGACACCTCCCTTCATTTCCATCTGTCTAGCTAGTACCAATCCCTGTTTTATTTTTTCAAGCCAGTGAGATGAGAAATTTTCTATGTGAATTTTAGTCACCAGAAGAAAACAGATTGTGTCCTTCTTATAGATCAAAAAACAGAAAAAGGGGTTAGATTTACACAGTACAGGTATCTTTTTCCAAGTTTCTATTCTCCTTAAAAATAATTCAAGGATCTATATTTCTGAAAGCCCAGTTTTTCCACTAGGAAATACATCAACAGAAGAGGTACTCATGTTTCCATGAATTAAAATTTGTTCTGTAATAATGTTACATAAATGTCAGTTTTTACATAATGGTTTTATTTTCTTATGCAAAATTATAAAATAGAAGTTTTAAAAAAATCTGTCATATTCCTGAAAAAGCAGCTTTAGTGAACTTGAATTTCAATCTGTTACATTCTAACAGAAATAAGGAAGATCTGGATTGCCCAAAGCCCAGATTAATGAATGTCTCTAAATAAACAGCTTCACAAAGACTGTAATATGTCCTGAGATTTTCTTTGCCTTGGCTTAAGGGTAGGAAAGTGAAGATGCTCTTTATGTGTGTGTGTGGTGGCGGGGTGGCAGGAGGATTCCACTTAGGAAAGTATTTGAAATGCATTTTCTTCCAGAGTGTTTCTATTCTAGATGTTATAACATTTTGAAGCAGCTGCTAATATTTAGAGAAATGTCACATGTATAATAAAGCAAATATCTAAATGTAACCTCCTTCTTAGACTTTTATAGACAAAGAAAGATGATGGAGTATATTACTGAAAAAGTTCAACTTTCAGTCAATCATTTGAGACTTAGAACCCAGTTGTTGTATGTATAAATACATTGTTTTTATCATCCTCTCAGTTTACATGAGCAAATAATAGTGCCCTTTCTAGTCTACTTATATCACTCCATTGTGACTAATGGTGTAGAATAGGTCCTTAATACTCTTGGAGCCATCTACAATTTTCCCCATATCCTTGCTTCTCTGTGAATCTTCTTTGAATTTTGTCTTCAGTCAACCCTTAGAGATGTTATTAGTCTTTTGACCCCATAATTAGGTGTTTAACTTTAATTGTACTTTTTATTCTTTTTTTTCATTCCATCCATAGTCCTGGAGAGAATGTTTCATACTAAATTATGTCATTTTGGAACAGTATCTAAGTGGGGTAGTGGAAGGGATGATGCTATTTTTTTTTGGCAAAATGTTTTTCAGGAGGCCACTATTGCCATGGTGTTTGCATTTCAAAGCTTTAATATATCTGATCCCAGGGCATTAAATGCCAATAATAATTCTCAAATGATAATGGAAATATATCCTACATATTAGCAAATATCCCTGGATTTTAATCACTCCCTGGGTTAAGAACCATGGGGACCCTTTTTGTGTCAATAAGAGATCTTAAAAATCATTACACCTTTAAAACAAAATCAAATTCAATGAATTTTTTACTGAAAGTCATATAATTCTATGTGCCATACACATTAGTACTCCTCTAGTGATAAGGAAGACTACTGTTCTTATAAATCAACTCTTATTGCTATTTTTTTTGTACCAGGGATTGAACCCAAGTTTGCTTAACCACTGAGACACATTCCCAGTCCTTTACATTTTAATTTTTTAAAACTTTTGATACAGTGTCTCACCTAGTTGTTTAGAGCCTAACTAAATTTCTGAGGCTGGCCTTGAACTTGGGATACTCCTGCCTCAGCCTCCCAAATTGCTGGGATTACAGATGTGCACCACCACACCTGGCTTCAACTCATTACTTTCAAGACATAGGTATTCCATAAATTATTGAATTAATGAAATATGTTATTAGATCTAAAATTTACTTTTCTTTCTGGTAAGGTAAATAAATTGACAGTTCTTTTGGATGAAGTTTAAGACTACAATTATTACAAGTAAGAAAGAAAAATGTCAACATTTATATTATTGCTTTGGTTTAGATATAACTTGGAAGCTAGGTACATTACTGTACTGTATTATAAGATTATGATTGCACTAAATACAGAAGTGTCTATATTTTTTCTAGCCATTTTTCATTTTTACTCTTGATACTTAGAGTTAAAATGATTCAATTCTCTGCGACCCTCTATTCTTTCAGCTATTTCTCCACATTCAGGGGGACTGGCCTTTTATATACCTAATAAGTTAAGCATTGGGTCACTTGTCTCTGCCTATAAAATTATTACAACTAAATATATAACTTCACAAGGAAATTTATTCTAATTTTTCTAGTTTCATACCAGGAGGCAATTACTTTTCTTTTCAACTTTAAAAGAAAAAGTCCAGCTATTCTATTGCCAAGAAGGAAAGCAGTTAATGAGGCTATTACCTACGGTTGAAAGTTAAAACTAACATGTCAGTCCCTGATCAACCTTATAACGTTGGCACTACTGCTGCTTGTTGGGGCACATGAGTTAAATCATATGATCTGATCTTCTTAAACATTACTGCATTAATTTCAATTCATTTTAAAACATGCAATTAAACAAATGTTTGCCAAGTAAGATGAGAACTAAACAGATTAAAAAGCACAGATAATGTTTTAAGTTTCTGTTGAGACACTTCGGAAAAAGTTAATTTTGATAGTGAAAAGTGTTCACTAAGATATATAATACTGGCCATTATTTTGCATAATTTCTTAAAATAAAACTATAGTTATATCAAATAAGAGATAAACAAGATCCAAATTTGGAATAAAAATGAATACTACCTTTTTATGTATGCTGGAAAAAATACTTTATCCTTGATTAAATACTTTAAAAATTTGTAAATTATTCCAATTTAGATGTTATGCTGATAAAGATAAACAATTAGTTCAGAAAAAGATAATAGAAGATGAATTAGTTTTCTGTTGTTGCCCTAAAATATCATTGCAAACTGAGTAAGTTGACACATAGATTTTTATCTTATAATTTGGTACATTAGCAATCCAATTACAATCTTACTGGGCTAAAAACAGATGTTGAAAGGACCACTTCCCTGTCTGATAGATACAGGGATGTTTCATTTTCTTGTCTTTTCCAGTTTCTTGGATCAAGGGATCAAACTTCCTCCCCCATCTTCAAAACTAGTAGGATAGCATCTTTAAATCTCTGATTTTGACTTCTTCTCATTATTTTTCACTTATAAAGATCTCAGATAATCCTGGATCATCTCCCCACCTGAAAATCCCTAAATTAATTACATATGAAACATTCCTTTTGCTATGTAAGACAATTTTGGGATTCCACATGAACATTTTTAGAGAATTATTCCACCTACTACTAATGCAGATTTTATCTAAAGTTTATTTTTTACCTGATCTGTATTTTTGTTTTCAATAGTTTGACTATAATAAACTTTTCCCCTAAATTATCATTTTGAAGTTTAAAATTTTTTTATTAACACATAATGTACATATGTATAGGGCACATCATTTTATTTCAACACATGTATATAGCATGCACTGATCAAAAGAGGGTACATAGAATTTTTATGTCCTGATCTTTTCTTTATGGTTGAATCAATTGAACACCTCTCTTCTAGTTCTTTAAAAAATATACATAATAGGTTATTATTAATTATAGTCACCCCACATGCTGTGGAAAACTAGAATTTTTTCTTTCTATCTACCTGTATTTTAGTACCCATTATCCCACCTACCTCTATCATCCTTCCCCACACTGTCCAGCCTTTAGTAGTCAACATTTTTAAACTTCTGCATACGACACAGAATATGTAGTATTTGTCTTTTTACATCTGGCTTGTTTCACTTAGCATGGTGTCCTTTAGTTTCATGCATTTTAAAAAATCACTATATGTATACATATATATTTCAGTTGCTTATGGACCTTTATTTTATTCATCTATTTATATGTGGTGCTGAGAATTGAACCCAGTGCCTCACATGTGCTAAGCAAGCGCTCCACCACTGACCCACAACCCAGGTCAAAATTCCATCCATTTTTGCCTCAAGTGACAGGATTTCATTGTTTTTATGGCAAAATAATATTCAATTGTGTAAATATGCTACATTTTCTTTGTTTATTCATTTTTTTCTGTCTGTGCTTTCAGAGTCTAGTCCAAAACATCATTGTCTGTACTTATATCTTGAAATGTTTCCTCCATATTTTAATCTAGCTTTTTATGATTTCAGGCTTTATTGTTAGATCTTTGATCCATTTTGTTTTGTGTTTTCTACAGTGTGAGCAATAAGGGTGGAGTCTCAGTCTTCTGCATATGAATATCCATTTTTTCCAGCACCATTTATTGAGAAGGCAGTCCTTTTTGTTTTATTTATTTTTAATTTTTTTTGTAAATGATACAGAGAACATAAAAATTATACGTATTAATGGAATCCCATGTAATCATGGATTCCTGAATAAAATGTACAATATTTAAATAAGGTTAAACATATTAATCTCCTCAAATATTTATAAAAATTGGTGAACATTTTTAAAATCCTTTATTCTATTTTTTAAAATGTACAGTATATAATTATTATCTATAGTCACTTATATTCTGAAAGAGTACTCCAGAGTTTTTTTAATTCTAACTATACCTTAGCATCTAATGACCATCCTTTTCCAATTCCTTCTCATCCTATATTGACCCCAGCCTCTGTTAACCATCATTCTGAAACTGGAGTTTCTCTACTTCTGCTGGTTGATTGGGGTCTGCATAACCTGCAGCTCTGCTGCTGAGGAACATGTTGAAATGAAGCTCTTAATGGCAGGTTATACAGGATATGGCCTTCAGTGTTGCAGCAGACCCCAGAAGCTCACCACCACCTTATTTCTAGGTTCTTATCTCATAAATCCAAAGAAAGAAATCTACAGACAATGGAAGGGAAGAGTGAAAGAAGTAGGATTTATTCAAGAATAGAAACAGAACTCTTCACATCCAAACTATAATAGTTTTGTTTTTTCCACAACCACACCAGCATTTTTATTTTTAGTCTTTTTAAAACCAACCATTCTTCCTGGAATGAAGTAAAATCCCATTGTGTCATTGATTTGCATTTCCCTGATGATTAGTGATGCTCAGTAATTTTTCATGTACTATTAGCCATTTGAATGTTGTCTTTTGAGAAATGTCTACCTCTGTTTATTGCCCAATTTGAAACTGGGTTATTTTGGAGTTTTGTTTGTTGCTCTTGCTATTGAGTTTTTGGAGTTTCTTGTGTATTTTTTTATATCAATCCCTTGTCATATATATACTTGCGTATACTTTCTCCCATTCTGTAGGTTGTCTATGTATTCTGTTGAATGGTGTGTTGGTTGTGCCAAAGTTTTTCAGTTTAATATAATCTCAGTTTTCTATTCTTGCTTTCATTTCCTGTGTTTTGGGAGTATTTTCCAAAAATTATTTTCCCATTCCAAATTCCTGAAGCATTTTTCTAAGCTCTTTGTCTAGTAGTTTCATATTTTGAAGTCTTATGATTAACACATTTAAGTTCCTCTTCATAACTGATGAGGAGTCTAGCTTCATTTTTTTTGCACATTCATTTCCAATTACCCAACACCACTTATTGAAAAGACTCCTTTCTCTAATGTATATTTTTTGTGCCTTTTTCCAGTATCATTTGACTAAAGATATGGGAGCTTATTTCCAGGCTTTCAATTTTGTCCGATTGGTTGAGGTGTTCATTTTTATGCCGGTGTCATGCTGTTTTGATTACTAAAGCTTTTTTATAACTTTTGAAGTTAGATAGGGTAATCCCTCCTGATTTGCTCCTTTTGTTCAAAATAGTTTTGGATATTAGGGTCTTTTTTTTTAGTGTTTTATAAATTTTTGATTTTTTTTCCTAATTCTGTGAAAAATACCATTGGTGTTTTGATAAGGTATGCACTGAATCTACAAATTGCTTTGGGGGGTATGGTCATTTTAACAGCATTGATTCTTCCAATCTGTAACCATAAGATGTCTTTCAATTTCTATGTTCTTTCCAAATTCTTTCAGAAATATTTTCTAAGTTTTGTTGTAGAGATCTTTCACTTCTGTGGTTATTTTTTCCCTAGGTATTTTATTTTGTAAAAGTTGTTATAAATGGAATTGCTTTCTTGATTTCTATTTCAGATGATTCACTGTTGGCATATAGTGATGCTGCATATTTTTCTGCATGATTATTTTGTATGCTAGAACTGTGCTAAATTCATTTTTTGTTCCAGTAGTTTTTGGGGTTTTCTACATGTAAGATAATGTCATCTATAAATTGATGAGTTGCTTTCTTTTCCAATTTGAATATGCTTTATTTCTCTTACTTAAATGTTCTGCCTAGGACTTCAAGTACATTGTTGAATAAAAGTGGTGAAAGTGGGCATTCTTGTCCTGTTGTGGCTCCTTCTCATTCAATATGTTAGTTATTAGTTTATTATACATGGTCTTCATTATGTTGAAGTACATTCCTCATATGCCAAACTTGTGTAGCACTTTTATCTTGAAGGACTGCTGAATTTTATTAAATGACTCTTGTGCATCAATTGAGAAAACTACATTGTTTTTATCTTTTATTTTGTCAGTATGGTATGATGCTGTTATTGATTTGTGTTTACTGAGCTATCCTTGTATCACTGAGATGAATACTCCTTAATCATGGTGAATAATATTTTTTAATGAGCTGTTAGATTTGGTTTGCTAGTATTTTCTTGGGAAATTTTGTATCTATGTACACCAACAATATTTATCTATAGTTTTCTTTTTTGTCATGTCATTATCCAGTTTTTGTATCAAGGCTTTGATCCTCTCATAGAATATGTTTGACAGAATTTCTTCCTCTTCTTTTTTTTTTGTTTAAGAACTGGTCTTTATTTCATTGATTATTTGTATTGCTCTATTAATCTCCAGTCCATTTATTTCTGCTTTGCTCTTTGTGTTTTTTATTTCAACAAATTTAGGGTTTAGTTTGTTTTTGGTTCTATTTCCTTGTGATGCAGTAATAGATCTGAGATCTTCCTACCTTTGTGATGTGGGCATTGGTAGCTATAAATATCCCTCTTAGGGACTGTTTTTTATGTAATCTATAAATTTTGCTATGTTGTGTCTCAATTTTCAGTCATTTCAATACATATTTTAGTTTACTTCATGATTTTGTCCTCGGTACATTGCTTGTTCAAAAGTAAATCATTTAATTTCTATGTACAGTGCAATGTAACTCTGATGTTTCTTTGTTGAATTTTTGTCTGGATGATCTGTCCATTGCAAAAGTGGTCTATTAAACTCCCACCTATTATTGCATTGAAATATCTTTCTCCCTTTAGGTATATTAATACTTGCTTAATAATTTGGGTATTCCATTGTTTGCTTGGAGGGGCATTGTTGAGATTAATTTTTATTTCCTTTCATTGAATTGACACCCTTATCATTATGTACTGACTTTAGCTGTCTTTTATTGTTGCTTTTACTTTAATGTCTGTTTTATCTGATGTTATGTGTATACTCCTGATTTCTTTTGACTTCCATTTTTAGGCAATATCCTACTCTGTCCCTTCACTTTCAGTCTGTGAGTGTTCCTAGAGTTCAAGTTAGTTTCTTATAAACAATACATTGTTGTTTTTTTCTTTAATTTTAGTCTCTCCATGTCTTTTAATTGTAGAATTTAAACCACTTATTGTCAAGGTAGTTATTGACAAGTGAAATCTTCCTGCTGCCATTATGTAATTTGTTTTCTTTTTTTTTAATTATTATTGTATACAAATGGGATACATGTTGTTTCTCTATTTGTACATGGAGTCAAGGCATACCATTTGTGTAATCATACGTTTACATAGGGCAATGATGTTTGATTCATTATTTTTTTTCCCTTCCCCCCACCCCTCCCACCCCTCTTTTCCCTCTATACAGTCCTTCTTTCCTTCATTCTTACCACACTCCTTATCCCTAACCCTAAACCTAACCCTAAACCTAATGCTAACCCCTCCTACCCCCCATTATATGTCCTCATCTGCTTATCAGCAAGATCATTCGTCCTTTAGTTTTTTGAGATTGGCTTATCTCACTTAGCATGATATTCTCCAATTTCATCCATTTGCCTGCAAATGCCATAATTTTATCATTCTTCATTGCGGAGTAATATTCCATTGTATATATATGCCACAGTTTCTTTATCCATTCATCAACTGATGGGCATCTAGGTTGGTTCCACAATCTGGCTATGGTGAATTGAGCAGCAATGAACATTGATGTGGCTGTATCTCTGTAGTACGCTGATTTTAAGTCCTTTGGGTATAGGTCAAGGAGTGGAATAGTTGGGTCAAATGGTGTTTCCATTCCAAGCTTTCTGAGGAATCTCCATACTGCTTTCCAGAGTGGTTGCACTAATTTGCAACCCCACCAGCAATGTATGAGTGTTCCTTTTTCACCACATCCTTGCCAACACCTATTGTTGCTTGTGTTCTTGATAATCGCCATTCTAATTGGGGTGAGATGAAATCTTAGGGTAGTTTTGATTTGCATTTCCCTTATTACTAGGGATGTTGAACATTTTTTCATATATCTGTTGATTGCTTGTACATTGTTTTCTTTTTTTTTTAGTTTTTGTAGTTCTTTTCTTTCTTTCTCCTTGTATAATCTTCCTTGGTGGTTAAGTGAATCACCCTTACAGTGCGGTTTCATTCTTCGCTAGTACTTTTGATTTATCTGTTAGAAAATTTTTGCTTTCTGGTATCCATGAGGTTTACAAAAATATCTTTAGATTATAACAGGCTATTTAAATATTTTAGTAACTTGACATGCTAAGGATGTTAAGGATAAAGAACAGAAACAAACAAATGAGCAAAAGAAAAGAAAACACACTCATAAGAACTCTTCAGTGGCCTTCCATCCCCCCATTTTGAATTTTTGATATTCACATCTTTATCTTTCTGCATTGCCCATTATTTCACATATTAATGTAGTAATTACTTTAATACATTGTTTTATAGTCTTCATACTAAAGATATGAATTGTTTGTGTTCCACACTTAGAGTGTTAGCACATTATGAATTTATCTAATTTTATTAGTAAGTTTAATACTTTCCTATGTTTCCTTCTTATGCATTAACATCTCTTTTTGTTTAAAGAACTTCCTTCAGCATTTCTTACAGAACAGATCTGGTGGAGATATATTTTCTCAGGTTTTTTTTTTTTTTTTTTTTTTGGAGCAGGGAAGACTTTATCCCTCCTTAATTTCTAAAGAGTACCTTTTCTGGGTATATGTCCTGAGTTTACAGATCATTTTCCTTCAGTATTTTAATAGTCTCATGCCACTCTCTCCTGGTCTGTGAGATTTCTACTGAGAAGTCTGTTTTCAGGCAAATTGGGGCACCTCTATTAATGTCTGTTTTTTTTTTTTCTCTTTTACCATCAAGAAATATTCTCTTTATCTTTCACCTGTGATAGCTTTACTATAAAATGTCTTGGGGTAAACATAGTTGTGTGAAATTTGTCTAGCAAGCTTTAAATTTTCAGTACCTGAATATTTGTATCTTTCTCCTAGCTTTAGGATGTTTTTTGTTATTTCTTTGAATAAGCTTCCTACCCCTTTGGCATTTTCAAACCCTTCTTGAACTTCAATAGTTTAAATATTTGTTCTTGGAACACTTTCTTAACATTCCCATACATTTTCTTTAGCCTTCTTCCTTCTCTTTTCTTTTTTAGCCTCCAATAGTGTTTTTCAAAATTTCCTGTTTTGATCTCACTAATTCTTTCTTTTCTTTGATCTGTTTTGATATCGATGCCTTCTAACATACTTTTGTTTTTACTAAGCTTATTTTTCAGCTCAGAAATTTGTTTGATTTTTAAAATTTTTTCCAACTCTTGGTTAAGTTTCTATATTTGTGTACTGAAATGTTTCTCTGTGTTTTCTTAAAGCTCATCAATTTTTCTTAAAACAGCTCTTTTTAATTCTCTGATAGTTCTCCCATACTGATTATTGCCTGGTCAGGTTTTGGCAGCCTTTTTGGAATATTAGGTGAGATCATGGTTTCCTGAGAGCTTGTGAAGCTTGTTGGCCTGATGCATATTGTGCATTAAAGGATCAGGTACTTATTCCAGTCTTTCTAATGTACTTTCTTTGTGCATCTCTTTCTAGAAATTCTAAAGAGGATGTTGACTTTCTCTGAGCCTATAGTCACTTTTGCTATTTCAACACTAGAAGGTATCAAAGTCCAGATTTTCCAGGACTGCAGGAGGTGTGTTATTAAGTGTTTCAGTACCACAGGCTAATCTAAGCCTAGGTTTGCCCAAATGCTGTTTTATTATTCAGAAAGAAAGATGAAAATTCCTGGATAGAGTATTCTTTCCCCACAGCCTCTTTCTCAGGCCTGAGTATGTCCAGATGTATTCTTCATAGTTATGGAGCCTATGGTTAGACTCTAGAATTCTGCCTGACTCTGGGCAGAATCATCATGGTATGAACTATCCCCAGTCCCTATGTACACCAAAGTCACCTATGTCATGCAGTCACCAATCTTTGTCATACCCTGAGCCTACAGTCATCCAAAGCAGTGTAGCACTGGGTTAGGATAAAAGTCCACACTTCAATGGGCTATCCATTGCTCAGGTGAATAGAAGGCTATCTTTTATCTAATGTATGATTTCGGTGACTTTGTTGAGAATCACTTGGGTGTAGATGTGTGGATTTATTTAAAAAAATCTCTATTCTGTTCCTTTGATCCATATATCTGTTTTTATGTCAGCACCATGATGTTTTGGTTATCATGGCTTGGTAGCATGTCCTGAAATCAGGTATTGTGATGCCTTTAGCTATGTTCTTTTTATTTAAGACAGTTTTGTGTATTCCAGTAATGTCTTCTGTGCCTACAGAAGAATTTTAAGATTTTTTTCTAGTTCTGTGAAGAAAATCATTGGCAATTTGATAAGGAATTAATTGAATCTATAGATTACTTTGGGTAGTATGAATATTTTAACTATAAAAATCCCTCTGATTCATGAATTTGGTAGGTCTTTCATTTTTGTGTGTTTTTCAATTTATTTCATCAGTGTTTTATGGTTTTCATTAAGATCTTTTACATCCTTCATTATATTTATTCCTAGGCCTTTTATC
This sequence comes from Sciurus carolinensis, assembly GCF_902686445.1. NCBI lineage: Eukaryota > Metazoa > Chordata > Mammalia > Rodentia > Sciuridae > Sciurus > Sciurus carolinensis. The sequence continues at coordinate 81,073,559 of NC_062232.1, forward strand.
TTATTTGGAGATTTTGTGAATGTTGTTACTTTCATGATTTCCTTCTCAGAAATTTTGATATTACTGAATAGAAATATTACTGATTTTTATATATCTAGCAGCTTTACTGAACTTGTTTTATGTTCTAATAGCCTTTCAATTTATTATGAAGGTTTTTCTGTATATACAATCTTATAACTTGCCAATAAGAAAAATTTTATTTTGTCTTTCCCTATCTGTATACCTATCTTTCTTTCATTTGCCATGTTGCTTAGGATAAAATTTTCCAGTACTATATAGAATAAGAGCCATATGAATGGACATCCTTCTCTCATTCCAGATTTTATAGGAAACACTGTCAGGTTTCTCCCATTCAATGTGAACATGGCAGTGGGTTTCTCACATGTAATCATTGTTTTGTAGATGTTCGTTCCTTTTGTACTTAATTTGTTAAAGGTTTTTAATTCTAAAGAAATGTTAAAGTTTATCAAATAATTTTTCTGAATCTATTGAGATGATCAAATAATTTTTATCTTTCATTATGTTGATTCAGTACATTACAATTAGTGATTTGTGCATGCTTGACCATCTTTTCATTCCTGGGATAAATCACACTTGATTGTGAGAAGTGAGCAGTTTGATGTGAGATTGAGTTATATTTGCTAGTATTTTGTTGGGAGATTTTTTTCATCTGTGTTCATCAGTGATATTGATCTATAGTTTTGATTTGTGTCCCTGTCTGGTTTTTGTGTAAGGGTATTTATTTTTATATAAAATTTATTGGGAAGAGTTCAACTCTTTTGAAACAATTTAAAGAAAATTGGTGCTAGTTTTTCCTTACAAAATGGGTAAAATTCAGCAAGAAAGTCTGTTCCTGGGCTTTTGTTTGTTGGGAGACTTTATTACTGACTTAATCTTATTCTGTCCAGATTTTCTGTTTTAGTGGCTCATTTTTGAAGATTAGATGAGTCCAGAAATTTGCCCATTTCTTCTAGTTTTATCAACTTTTTGATGAACAGATCATAACATTCCTTAAGAATTCTTTATATTTATATGATGTCACTTCTAAAATCTCATTTTTATCTCTGATTTTATTCATTGGGGTCTCCTCAATTTTTGTCATGGTTAATCTGATGATTTTGCTTATCTTGTCCAAATACTGAATCTTCAGGTCATTGATATTTTATACTGTTTTTAGTTTATATTTCATTTTTTCCTCTCTGATATTGATTATTTCTTTTCTTTTACTAATGTTAAGGTTGGTTTGTTCTTGCTTTCCTAGGTCCTTGAGTTGCATCTTTGGGTTATTTATCTGAAATCTTTCTTTTTTAAAATTTTTTTGGGGTACTGGGAATTTAATCCAGGTGTACTTTACCACTGTTGCATCCTTTTATTTTTATTTTTTTTAATTTAAGACAGCATTTTACTAAGTTGCTCAGGGCCTTGCTAAGTTACTGAGGCTGGCCTCAAATCTTCAATCCTTCTGCCTCACCCTCCCAAGTTGCTGGTATGTGCCACTGTGCCTGGCTCAACTTTTTTTTATGGAGATGCATATTGTAATAAGCTTTCTTACTACTGCTTTTGTTACATCTCATAAGTATTTGTACATTGTGTTACAATTTTGTGTAAGAAAACTTAAATTTTTTTTATTTCTTCAATGACACTTTATTCATTCAGTAGCTTGTTGATCATTCTCATGTGTTTTTATAATTTTTAGTTTCTTTTATTATTGATTTCTAATTTTATTTCATAAAAGATATATGATATGATTTTGACTTTCTGAATTTCTTGAGACTTGTTTGGAGTCATATTACATGGTCTATTTTAGAGAATATTCCATGTGATGATGAAAATAATTTAAATTCTTCAGCTGTTGGATGAAATGTTCTGTAAATGTCTATTGGGTTCTTGTGACTTATATTTAACTCTGATATTTCTGTTAGTGTGTTTACTTGACTATTGGTCTCTTGACGAAAGTGAGGTGTCTCCCTGTATTATTTATTTTTTTAAATCTAATGATATATTGTGAGATATTGGGTTTTCATTGACTTTGGCTCCGGTTGAGTGCCACAGTGTAGTCTCCCTATAGCTTCTTTGTCTACAGTCAATGGTTTTGACTTGTTGTATGCAGCAGTGGGTTCAGATTGCCCTTCTGTTTCTGAAGCCCATGAAAGGGAGAAGGTTCTCTAATTGCCCAGGTGGATGTGGTGTATACACCAGTGGAGATGGGGCACTCACAGTGTGACCACTCCAGAAATGGGAATGGTGGCAGTAGGGATACGGGGCATGTTGGACCTTTCCTCAGCAGCAGTGCTGGATGAATTTGTGAGTGAATGGGCAGGCTGAGCAGTGGAGTGGGTTATGGAGTTTTCTCTTGGCCACTAAACTTGAAGTGAAACTATTTGTTTATTTTTGATGAATACAGGCCACTTTTATTGTGCCATGTTGGTAGTTTTCTATTTATACATTTTTTCCTTGTTTTACACTGAGTTTCTTCAGTGTGTGATTCTGAGTCTGTCATTAATTTTAGAAACTATTGTCCATTTTTATTATTTTAAATATTTCTTCTACTCCATTTCTTCCTTCTTCTATGGAATTTCAATTACTGCAAGCTAGATTATTTTATTGTGTCTCTCAACTCATGTATGCTTGGTTCTGCTTCTTATCTTTTCTTTAGACCTATCTTTGAGTTCACTGGTTAATTTCTCTGTCATTTGAAAATCTACAGATGAATCCACTGAAGGCTTTCTTCATCTTTGTGTGAGAATATTTCATTTCTACTACTTTCTTTTGTTTCATTCTTATAGTTTTCCATTTCTCTGATAAAATGACCCATTTGATCCTACGTGTTTTACACATTTTTAACTAGAGCTCTTAATACATTAATCATAGGTATTTAAAATTTCCTGTACATTAACCAATATTTGTGCCAGGTCTAGGTCTAATTTTGATGCCTCCTTCTCTCTTGGAAGTGTGAGATTTTTTTGCCAGTTTTTATGCTTCATAAGTTTTTGAAAGCCAAATACTTTGTATAGAACAGTAGAAACAGAAGCAAATGAGTTTTATGCTTGGAAATATGCATGCCTTTTCTTTTGCTAAACCTATAATTCAGGGGTTCCTGTTAATCTAATTAGGTGTTGGGCTGGGTTGGGTCTTATTGTTGCTATAGTTAGTGTAAGTGCATCACAGGTTTTACATTCTTCTAGTGATATTGTATGTATAGAGTGAGAACTGGTTTGCAAGAAGGATTTTATTAATATTTGTTCCATCCACAGTCATTGTCCTGCATTTCTCCTGCTTCTATGAAACTGTTTTTCTTTTACAAATTACATGTTACTCCATCATTCTTAGCCTTTTGTGGAGGTTACAAGATGTTCTCTGTTGTTTTGATTAAACCTCAAACATTCTGGCAATACTTCCCTGGGTCCTGAGTATGTAGCTTTCTCAGTGTTTTGTTTTCCTAAGACTATAATTCTCAAACCTGCAAGCATTTTCCACCACACTCCAGTGGTAGAGTGTTATTTCTTATTTCCTTACTGGCATCCTAAGGAAAATACTGTTTATTGTCCCTTTCCACCTCTATCCCATACACATAGTCTTTTACTCTTGGGGGTGATGGGGAGAAATGTCCCCATGGAGTTCTGTGCTGCTCCTTCAGTAGCCACCCTGCCCCTTTCTCATTTCTATATCACAGGGGACACTTTCTCAGGACTCTTTTAATCTTTTCAACAAATCTCTAGTGAAAGAGTAGAGCAAAAGCCTGCAAGAGGGTATACACTTTTAGATTTGAGACCCCAGGGGCTTTCACTTGGTAGGCCTCTACTTAATGCTCCATCAATCACTTTAGTTGAACTCTCAGTGTTTTGGGGCTGCATCTTGCTCCAATAAGTCAGTTTTTTATCTTTTTCTCTCTGTAGGCGCCTGTCTCTCTTTTGACTTTGGGTCACTTTGCTGCCCTCTAACTTTACCACTCTGATGGGGTCAAGAATAGCAGTGAGCTTGCTGTTTTCTGGCTTTGCCTCTTTGTTAAGTTAGGAGTGAGGTTCTTCCTAGGTATCTATGCTCCTCCTCTACTCTCTGTAGAAATTTAAAATTCAAAATTGCCACTTTGAAGAAAGAATTTATTTTGCTTTTTGCAGTAACAGAGTATATGGGATATTTTCCTAAATTTCAAAGACAACAGCATCAGAATCACTTTGAGTGCTGGTAAATATAAATTGTTGTCCCACTCCAAAATTAATGAATTAGAATCTTTGAAAGTAATTCCAAAGAATATTCATTTCTGCAAATTTTTGGGGGGGTTATCAGGGATTGAACCCAAGGGAACTTAACCACTGAGCCGCATCCCCAGTCCTTTTTAAAAGAAATATTTTATTTAGAGAAAGGGTCTTGCTGAGTTTCTTAGGTCCTTTATAAACTGCTAAGACTGGCTTTGAACTCTTGATCCTCCTGACTCAGCCTCTTGAGCTGTTGGGATTACAGACATGCACCTGCCTGGTCATTTCAACAAATTTCTGATATGAATCTTATGTACTCAGAGGTTTGAGAATCTTTGCTACAGAGTACTTTTCCAAATATTTATTAGCCTATCTATCATTTTTTTCAAACATTTAGAACTGTTAGTTCTGTCCAATTTTAGTGAATTGAAAGGCATTTCTAGCTATTTGATTTCTTCTACAAGGGGACATTAAGGAGGGCCATACCCTCTTGCTTTCCATAGAATACTCAACACTATACTCAACACTCTTTCTCTAAGTGTCTGACTTAGAGAAAGAACTCGATAAGTGACCACTGAATGAAAAGTGGTCGAATATTTCACTGTTATTGTTGAGCCTTATTCAGAGTAGTATGAAATATATTAGATTTCTTTTACATTGACATATAACACACTTTTTAGGGATAGAAATAAAAATTGCATCTTCTTTAAAATTATAATGGTTAAGGTTTCATGCAAATTTTATTAAACCTTGGAGAAACCAGCCTGCTCTTGTTTCTTTTTTTTTAATTTTTTTTGTAGTGATGGACAGAATACCTTTATTTTCTATTTGTTGCATGGTGCTGACAGTTGAACCCAGTGCCTCACACATGCTAGGCAAGTGCTCTGCCTCTGCCTTGGTTTTGGACAAAGGTAGACATTTATTTATAAAAGCAAAAGGAGTTTGTCAAAGAAGCAAATTGCCAAAAAGTAAATTACTATTATGAAATTTCAGAAGATGCAGGCAGATTAATTTATTACTACCAGATGAACTTAAATTAATTATAATAAACACCTTTGCCTTAATTATTAGATTAGAGCCATCTCACACAAGAACTATATGGTCATACTCATATGCAGAAAGTTCTCATGTAATTTTGCCTGATTTCTTCATTTACTAATAAGTATTCAGGATGGAAAAGGGTGGAATAGAGTGGTAAATAGTGAAGTTACTTGTTTTAAACACTTCTTGGGCCATGAACCTTTATGCAAAGTTGACCTGTTATGTATTCTTTCTCCATTTTCATATATAACAAATAGTATGTATACAGTTTTAATTAAGAAGCTCTTAAGAGTGTATTAGTTGGGTTTTATATGAGTAGTTTGCAAAAGATCTCTTAGTTTACATTCATCTGAATGTAAGTAATGATATCCTCAAAAAAGGATTCATACAATAAATCCTCAAAAAAGAAAATAGAAGGAGGGGGATACAGTTTGATGACTGAAAAAGATTGTATTATTTTCTTTCCCCTGTAACCTAGGCAGAAAGGAGTGAATTCTTACATTTATATTTTGGCAACATCTAGCTCAACACCACAGCACATTTCTGCCTTTGATTTTGTTCAAGGAAGGGGCAGCTATTGATCCTTTTCTCTCCTTGTAGATCTGTACAGGTCATTCAGTGTGAGGTATACCTATAGAAATTAATGTTGGTCCTTCTATCAAGCTGTTGCTTAAAATGCATCACTAGGAGCTACAACTTCTTATGAACATTTCTTAAGAAAGATTTGCAGTCTTCACGCATGAATCAATAGCAAATACACAGTGATAGAGTAAACAATATTTGCTATATTTGGAAAACAGGATTACCTTAATGTAAAAAGACCTGATTTCTGTTTGAAGCAAAACACTTTGGTAAACTTAGCAAACATTTATTGAAAGGCTATTACAAGTCAGACATTCACACTGGCATTACCTCATTTAATTTTGCTTAATGCCATTGAGTCTTAACAATTATGTGGGTCAGGTAATTTTTATTCTAATTTTTAAAGATGAGGAAACAGAAATTCAGAAAGTTGAGGCAATTTTCAAAAGGGCTATTTGATTCCAGAAGTAATTTCTTTATTATGCCATTTGTTATGTTTTAAATATGAAGTGTCCACCAAAAGCTCATGTGTGAGAGGATGAAAGAAAATTTACTGGTCAAATGATTGTGTTAGGAGAGTTAATATAATCACTACTAGTTTAATCCATTTATATAGATTAAATGGGTGGTAACTGTAAGCAAGTAAATTATGACTGGAGGAGATTGGTTATTGGGGGCTTGCTTTTGTAGTTTATATTTTGTCCCTTTTGAGTGAAGTTCTCTCTGCTTCTTAGTTGTCATGTCCTGAACTGTTTTCCTCCTCTACACCCTTCTGCCATGATGTTTGTTCTGCCTCACCTTGGGTCTAAAGCAATAGAATTGTCTAAGGACTGAGACGTCTGCAATCATGAGCCCCAAATAAACATTTCCTTCTTTACATAGTTCTTGTCAGGTCTTTTGGCCACATGAACAAAATAGCTGACAGAAACACCAATGAATAAAAGCATATTTGGGTTATTTTGTACTCTGGATGTAATATAAACCATAGAAAAATAGACAAATATATGAAGACAGTGTCAAAACCCTTTCTGCTAGCCCTCTGTCTTTATTATACATCCTGTATTGTGTCTCTTGGTAAGGTATATACTCAGAATAGAATTATGGATTATCAAAATGTTACCACCAGAAAAGTGTTAAAGTTATATCAACCATCATCAGTGTGGGCCTTTTTGGAAGGTCATGTTAAGAGTATATTTGCTATAATCACTCTTCTAAAAATCATAAAAAATGGCCTGGCTACACACTCTTTGACAAACACGAACAAGCAGGTCCAGAGAGTATTGTGTCTCAGGTTGACAGATGCCTCTGACACAATACAGAGGAAATAATACCAAAAATACAGATGGAATTATAATGACCTGCTAAAATCTTAGGCTTTGGAATTCTTCTAATCTTTATACTTTAACTAATGTCTACCATTTCTGATCCTTAGATTCTTACTTAACAGGAAAACTATAAGTATGCTTGTCATTAACATTTGTAAAGACCCATTGCCCTACTTAACAAAAATAACATCAACTCAAGGCTCTGTAATGTTGCAGAATTGCTCTCCAACATCAGTTTTCCTACTCCATTCATATCATCAATGCTGGGATGCTTATATTCACAGAATTTCTTTTCACTTTCTGTCTGACCTTCTATTTTTTAACTCTCTTAGACCATGGCTAACTATAACTGATTAATGCCTTTCCTCCCTTTAGCCTCCTTGATATGATATCTCCAGAATGGCTCTACTTTTTCCTTTTCAGTAATTGTATACTAACTCTAGAAAACTCATGGCTACCTCCTTCTTTTCATAATTCCTACTGCTTCTTTCAACTCTTGCCAATACACCTAGATTTCAGGTTCCAAAGGGATCTTGGCCCCTTTGTGATAGAATAGTAATTTAGGCCATGAAGTTTTGCTCATAGCTTATATCTATATGACCTTAAAAATGATGGCGTTTAACCTCACAAGATCTAATCTGTTCTTTTCTATGGGAGGGTGATATTTTAAACTTTCTCTCACCTAATACTAAGTGGAAATAAATTTTTGCAATAATTGTTTATGATTTGCCAAATTTTTATCTAGCATTTTCTGATCTTTTTCTTTAAAATAAAACGTTGATTGGTGACAATTCTTCAAAATTACCTGGGCTAAAACACACATGACTAAAAAAAAAGAAACAGGGAAATTATTTCATGTACATTTCTTCTAAGCATTTTCTTTTCTGATTTCTTGTCTTCATCTACCCAATTAGTAATATATCTTTGCTTCTGGTACAAAACGTGTTCAAGCCCTCAAAGCTACCTTTATCATTTGATAGCATTGTTTTTTTCTATTGACAGAAACAAAAACAGCTTCAAGGTATGCTCTCAGCCTCCATCATTATTGCTAATTAGTTTGTTCCCCTTAGACTGATATTACTTCGAGCATTTTCCTGCTGATTAAAAAGAGCTTAGAAAATTCACTGCATAATAATATCAAATTTGAGGACAAAGCATATTTGATTTTCCATGTTTAGATATTCAGTAACCTTCACACATTAGTAACATAGATTACAAAACAAGTATTTTGAATTTAAATGATAGAACTGATTATGATCTTAGCAATGCAACCACATTCTTAAAAATAATAAAAATGTATATATTAGAATATTATAAATAATTTAAACAAAGGAAATAAGGAGATGAATAACATAGATAATTCTTTCTTTCTGTAAAGTACTCATTCAACTCTGCTGTGTTCTGTTCATTTCCACTTATACTCTTCCAGTGGAAAGATATGCTGAACTTAGTATCTATCCATTGTCTCCAAATAGTTTAAGTGTATATGTAATAATTACAGTTTAAGCAATTTGAGATTATTTGGGTTTGAAAGAATGGTTTCACAGTGACCTAATTACATTTTGCAGAATTATGAAGGGATTTGAACATTTTGACTGATAAAGCAATTATTTTGGTTAATATTTGAGAACTAGGAGAAAGTCCTCTACACCTCCAAATCATCAGTCTTGGACACTAATATTTAGTAAATGATGAACTTCTCACTTTGCAATCCATCTGAACCTCTTGAAGACATTAGAAAACAAATTTGTGAGGGTTAAAAATAATTTATAGAATTCAAATATTGATATTAAAATAATTTGTCTTGTCTTTTGATTCTCTGCACACATCGTTCTGGCATATGTTACCATGCTGAAGATAATTCATTGGCATTTATCTCTATGGCTCTCAAAATTCACAGATTTCAAAATATTCTACAGGAATCCTTATTTTCTATTCAAAGGTAATTCAGTAACTGTAAATAAGCATTTCATTACACTGGTTTTGAAATTATGTACATTGATGTCATATTATCTACATTCCAGGCTTAATTATACCAATTACTAGCTGTTTAACAGTGGACAAGTTACTTTCCTACAAATGAATTCGATACAAGTATATACCTCACAGAATTGTTGGGATTACTTCATGTGATACTCCATGAAAAGAACCTAACACATTGACAGGGATTATGTTTTACTGTATTTAATTTGTTAAATAATATTATTAAGAAGAGAATAAAGGGGAAAAATTCAAAGTGGCTGAGAAATCCAAACACATGCCAAGAACTGACTAAATATTTTATATCTGTGGGATTACCTTGGTGTGTGATAGTTATGGTGCAGAATACATTTCTAACACCTTTACTACAAGGAAAATAAAAGTTTTTACTGATTATAATACTTTCCAGTCTACTAGTGTGGACAATGGATATTGCATTTGCATACATATTTTTCCTCCAAGAGTATTCCTCCAAATACTCTTACCTCACACACACTATAATTATTGATTTGTCTATAAAGAATTATTTAACAGAAAGTTATCAATATTATTTCATCTAAGTTTCAGATTCTGCTTCTTCCCTCTCTTATTCAGAGATTGAATGGAAAAAAGATTTTGTAAACCAGAATAATAAACATAATTAATATAGGCATAGGCAGGGCCTTTAAAAAAGAACCAAAGAAGAAATAGTCCCCTTTGTACAGTTACTCAGATGAAAAATGTAAAGCAAAAGAGCTTTTGAGAGAATCACAGTCTTTGGGACAGAAATTCCCTGTGTTTCTCCTCTGCTACCAAAGCAATAAACACTCTTTTTAATTTTTCTCAAAACTGTGTCCTTGTTATTGGATTAGCCTCAAGGAAAAGGACCAAGGTTTTGGCAACAAATTTGGTGATCCAGATTGGACCTGAAAACAGCTCCTGCTCCAGATTTCTTGGGCAGTCCTGGCTTTCCAAGGAACACCACTTCCATGCTGAGGATTCCAGATGGCCGGTGAACTTGTTGAGAGTCAACTACAGGAGAGCTAGGAGATGGGTGAGTTTGCCTTGGGTAGAACCAGAGACACTATTCCTGTGAATAAAGGGAGGGACTGAGGGAGCATCTCAATAACTGCCAAAGCTCCTTTTGATTCAGGGAATACCTGCCTTCTTTTTGATATAGGGAATATCTGCCTTCTTTCAATGAAAAGGTACAGGTGGCTCCATCGTGGCTCACTTTGAGAAAAAGGAAACTGAACTCAATAAAGTCACAATGCCCTTGGTCATCTGGTAAGTCCCCTGATGTGCATGCTGAGATCCTTAGTTCCACACATCAGGTTCCTCTTCATGGGAACATCTGGTTCCCTCTTTGTGGGGACATCAGTGGCACCAATGGTATAGGAGTCATGGTTCAGTGGGACCCAAGAACGCAGGGATATTTATTCCCTCCTCATCTGTTCTAGATTCTCATTTCTTGGTCTTGGGTTTAGGAATTTCCTCTGGTAGTCTGTGTTTTTGTTTTGTTTGTATCTGTTACTGCCTCTTTTACAACATGACCAATACTGCATTGAGTGTGTAAGTATTCTCTTGGGAAAGATCTTGGCTGCTCAATTTAAAGTTTCCTCGATTGGTCTCAGTTTTGGGGTTCTTTTCTGGTTGTCTCTGTGTATATTTTTGATAAAGTCTTGCAATTGAAGTTGGTCCATTGGAGGTAAATTAAGGTAAAGGATCATCTATAGGTATAAGCCTGCCTAAGGTGTTTTACTGTAATGATCTGCCTTTGAAGAGCTTTCGGGATCATTATTAAATCCTGCAGTTGGATTTGGTGGTTAAAGTAAATGGGGAAAATTTGTGTTGGTCTGTCTGTTTTAAAGTTTTCCATCTACTGGCCCTGGTTTCCGTGATCCTCTATTCTCTGTGTTTTTTCTTTCTTTCTTTCTTTCTTTCTTTCTTTCTTTTTTTTGTTTGGTTTTATATCTGCTACTGGCCCTTTAATACACAGACCATGCTGCTTTGATCTTAGCAGAATTCTCTTGAGCAGAGAGATGGAAAGGGCCTCCTTCATTGCATATCAATATACCTAGTGTAATAAAAAGGTGCAGAAGGAGCCGCTGGGTACAATTGACAGTGGGGAACTCAAAGTTGAAGGCATCATGATAATGATAAAGTACACAGGTCAGTCTCGAAATTATCCTGTGCTCCAACCCCTTGAATGCCACCCAGATGAAAAAAAAATGAAGTCACAGTTTTTGTATATGTCAAATTGTCTGATCACTCTCTTGGGATAAAATTCGTTGTGAATCCACAGATAGCACAGATAAGGATTGTTTCAGATTATGAATTTAAGGAAGGGTCTGAAGCTAAAAAAAGATAAAATAAAAGTTATAGGTTTGGAAATATGTTAGCATGGAAAATTAGAAGATAAAGGAAATATTTCCGGATGAGAAAGTATTTTGTCTGATAAAGTAATATTGTGCCAAAGACAAAGATGAAAGAGGACAAAACTAAGGATGTAAAGAAGTTGTGAATGTTTAAGTAAGTGGCGGAAGGTTTACAAAAGGTAAATCTCACAAAGTTTGTGTTTGTGATTAAATTGGCTATAATTAGCACCGTCAAAGTTCTTTGAACTTTAATATGCTGATGAGAAGCAAAGTCTGAAACACTGATTTGCTCCTATCTATCAAGATAATTTTATTGTATCTGTTTGGTTTTATTACTTGGGGAGACTAAGTCTTAAAGGAATTAGGATTTATACCTGTTTTAAAGTCTTAAATGATAATTTTAAAACTGTGTAAACAAAAAGCTGTTATTTAGATTATAACAATAAAGTTGACTCCCTAAATAAATGTGACTAGCTATATGTGTGCATCTGACAACTACATCCATCTAAGGTTTGTCTAACTTTTATGTAAAAGTTTATAAAATGAAAGTTTTTGTAAGTTTACTGACAAGAGAACCAATAAGTCCTCTCTTTTCTACATTGTATCTAACATAGAAGGACCACATTCTCACTTGAAGACCTGTCTTATATCTGTTTACTTTGACTAAGTCAAGTTCTGATCATTAACAGTGTTCCCTAAATGTGTTAGAGATTTAAGGCTATGCTTTGAATTTTGCTAGTAATGGTAACTCATGAACACTTGAGATTATTGTTTCTGTACACTGTGGATTCTAAATTGTAATTCAAAAGTTAAACTTACTTAAATGTAAAGCTTAGGGGAGAGCACCTTACCAGTTGGTGTTCTCCTAACTAAAATTCTTTGTAGCAATAGTCTTAGATTTGTATAGAAATAACAAATTTGGTTGGTATTTATTCATGTCATTTGATGTTTTATAGCTGGTTAAAGTAACCTGTTGTCAATAAGTTATATATACAACTTTGTGACTCTTCACACTGAAATAGGAATTTAAATTTATTTTGGAAGGTAATTATGAGAGTCAGACCTGTTTAAAGGTGACATTGTAAAACATGGAAGCATTTTGCTACTTTTTCCACAAAAAGCAAGCTGAAAGCTCTCCTAACCTTTGTTTGATTCATGATTCAGATGTAATGTTATTTTTTGTTATTTGTCAAGAGCCCTGTCTTACCTGAGATAAGTCTCTGCCTGCCATCTTACTCCATTTTAGAGAGGCTCCAAAATAGGCAAGACTTCAGCTCATTTGAGTTGTGTTCAAAAGAAATAATTTTGTTATAAAGATTACTGTGATCTCAAAGTAACCAGGGGACATAATATGTAACTAAAAATGTCTAAGATTACAAAAATCATTATTCCTGGTTCATAGCTATTACACAAGTTGAACAATCTTTTTGCTTTGCTAATTTAATTTTGCATTTTCCTTGTAAACTTTAAAACTCTTTCCTGTGTTCAAAGAGGTACTGCTTCTAATAACACGACTTGAGTCAATTTGAGATAATAAGCCATCACCTATGAGACAGATAGTACATAATGCTGACTTTCAGTAGTAATACCAACTCAAATTAAATGAAAGGGTAACTCTAAAAGTATAGATATTGAAGTTATAACCTATTACTCCCTCGTTAATTTTGGTGAAAATGACTTGCTACGTGTTTAAGATAAAGAACTTGGAGACCAAGGTCAAGGAGTAAAAGGGCCAAAGAAAAAACAGTCAACATTTTGGCCCTTGCCCTCTAAGGTCAGCCAGGACTCAGAGAATGATGGGACCACTCTCTGGGCACTGCAGCCTGGTGAGTTACCTGGTCATTCTATCAGGGATATTGAGAGGACCCTAAGGAATAGGAAGCCAACCAGTGCACATTCTGTAAAGAGCACAGTCATTGGAGAGGGAAATATCCCTGATGCTTCCAAGAGAAGCCACTTATGGTCAGCAGGACTGGGACTCATCCTGGAAGATGGCACCACTGGTAGAGCCAAGAGACCTTTCACATGTCCCCAAGACTGATCTCTGGGGAATCTCTGTTGACTCTTAAGAGTAGACTGGAACAAATTCAGTTTTGAACAACTTAGTCTCAAACACCTGGCTGAAGAGTATAGCCTTAGCACACTCCTATGTGGACATTTAAAAGGAAAAATAATTTTTTTAATGTGGCTTAAATGTACACTTGTTTCAGCCCTACGAAAAGTAAGTAAAGCTTGAGGCTGTGGAGGAAGGCATTTTGTGTGGGATTGCCTAATAATAATGAACAAAATGAACCTGAGAGTCACAAATTCGTCCTGAGTTAGTTTGAGCCTGATCTCATAGATCTACAAATCTTCCTAACCTCCTATTTGATAACTTGATCTGTTTTCCACTGATATGATTATGAGTTCCTGTCTTCATGGTTTTTAGAGACTGGCTTAAATACTAATTACTTTTGTGCTAATTGTTTACAAAACAGTAATGCTTTGGTGTCTTATTTAATATTATCTTAGCATGATCCTGCCCTACATGCCCTACATATGCCTTGTCCAGTCACCTGCCATCTGCCACTTTGGACCTCTGGACTACTCAAATGCTAAATACTCTTAAATTCTCTATCATGTTTCTCCTGATAGAGAAAAATGGCTTTGGGTTACTTCCCTCCACTTTGCCCTCTTTCAGCAGGAAGCAGCTTGGAGATGTCTTTGCCCATTTTTCCATAGAAATGGAATGTGGAAATTGACAGTGGGGAAATATACCAGTAGTCTACTTTATGCTTTGATATAACCCTTGTTTGTCTGCCACTGCAAAATTATTCTTTAAATGGACCTGTTTCTTTCTCTTCCCTCTCTTGTTGCTACTCCCTAATCTCACCCCCTCCATAATTTGATTACCTTTCTTCCTTAATTTAGGCAAATTTATCTTTCCTTGAGTACATACCCACATAGGAACAAGGTAATCCATAGTTTGTGGATGGTAACAAGCAAATTACAACTCCAACAGGGAACAGGTGGACTGTAGCTTTTGAGTCATATCTTTAAAAGCTCCCTGTTCCTGTGATGGGCATAATCAAAACCCCTGGAACAGGATTCTCCTGTGTTTGCCCCTGCTAGCAAAGCAATAATCCTTCTTTTTCCTTTTTCTAAAAGAAATGAACAAGGAAGAGCTTTTGAAAGAACTGATTATTTGTCCAAATAAGAGAAAGTGAAATAATAAATAAATAAGTAAATAAATAGAAGCATGTTCCTGACCCTCACCTGAAGATAAGAAAGAAAGAAGGTATTAATGAGAACTACTCTGGAAGGATTTTTTTCTGCCCAATCATAAAGGTAAAGATGAAATAAAAAGACAGCTGTGTAAGTAATAAAGTAAATGATAATATACTTGGATAAACTTTTAAGTTGATATCCCTGTGGATATCATATAATGTTCTGATTTTCAGGGTTACTGTGGTAAAGAGAACACATTTAGTCATCATTGTGAAGTAATATGCTAGAATAATGATCATGAACATTAGAAAAGCAAAAGATCAATTGCTATCTATATCAATCCTCAAGAATCTGAGGGATTGCCCCCTTCTCTGTATTCCCTGGTGCTTTGTCCAGGCCAATTTTAAATAGCTCTAGCAATAAATTTCTGCCATTTCTTCTGGGAAGCTATTCTACTACCTAATTAAATCTGTGAGTTGACAACTTTTCCTGACATTCAGCCTAAATTTTCCCATGTTCAATTGCAACCTGCTATTTCCATTTCTACAGCACATGCTTGTACCATCTTGAGTAACTCCCCTGCTTCCACAATACCTACATTTCTTTATACCTCTCCTAAATTTCAGGAGCCTGTTGCAGTGAATTTGTCAAAAATGATCATTTCAAGATCAGTGACTGTGCATGTTTTATTTTAGACAGAAAAAAAGTAAGTTAGTTCTGAAAGTAAAAAAGATGAGTTAGTGAGTGGAGAAGCAAGATGTTAACAGGACCTAAAGCCATTAAGGAAATTGAAACTCGGGACAGAAACAAATTGTGGATTTCAATTCTGGAAGGTCACTATTAATGCATTCCACTTTTCACAGGGAGAGACTATCCTCCTTTTGCCCTTCCCAAGCATTACTCAGTTAACATGCATGTACTTTGGGTTTGTCACAACTGACAGAGGCAGGGAGACAATCTAGTCTAAACCAAGTGTAAATGTGGCATTGCCAAGCCTTTCCATGTACTGTCCACATGGTCTACTTCTACCTCCCAAGATGTAACAAACATTTAACATGCATGACATGAAGAATATTTTTAGGATAAAAAAGTCCATTCTTAGAAATAAACAGGGTTTTAGAATTGTCAATGATATAATAGAGCAATGGAAATCTAGAATTTCGAGCATTATTTATAAATGTGGAAAAGATGTATTGATGTTGTCGAGTTTGATTTGTTATTTTCAAAATAAACCAGTTTTAATATGATTCATGTATGAGTTAGATTTTAGGGATGAGTCAGGAATTATACAGCCCTTCAGTGGAATATTTTGAGTAATTTTTAAGCAAATAGGATAATTTCAGAGAAAATATATGTAAACTGTGGAGTGTTTGGCAGAATGTGGGCAGATAGATTTCTTGCCATTATGGAAAATTGCCTGGTAGACAAGACTCACATTAAAGTTAGAATATGTAAAACTTCAAAGTAAAAATAGTTGTTAAATTATCCAAATATGAGAGAGTAGGCTTGAAAGTGATTCTAAATATTAATTTGGCTTAAAAAATTCCACCAGTATTTGACTGATTTCCCCAAGCCTTGCCAATGTCATAGTTATTCTGTTGTTAGAGAGCATGAGTTATTTGAAGAAGAACACTGTGACAGTTACCATTGCTAAGATTTCAAAAAAATTTGTTACATTCAAATAATATTTACCTCAGGCAATATCTATTTTTATTTATTATCCTGCAGACATATTATACATAAAGGAGTCAAACTGAATGTCCTGTGTACAAAAGTCACAGTTTTTACCCTCTAGAACTTTACATAATGCTAGGGATATAACAAAGTTAGAAACTAAAATTGCTCATAAAAAAAAAGTAACTAATCCTGTAAATAATATAACACTTGAGACTCCCATTTTAGCATTGCATGATTTTCACATATAATGCTGTTTTAAAGATTCAATAATATGAAAAAAAACAGAAAATATAAAACTCAAAAGTCTACAGAAATGGTGGAATGATAAAGGAGGGTGATGAAAGTGCAAAAAGATTATACTGAATTGACAAAGGGTAAAAAATACATAACATCTTATTGACTTATAAGAGCATAGAAGATAATGGCAGCAATAGTATTCAAGTTATTACAGAGGTATAAGTCAGGGAGGACGAAATAAATTAGGAAGTACTTTTATTGATTAAAGAAACCAACAATAGGTTAGAAGTTAAATCTCAGTGGGGTTAATCACTCAGGTATTGACTATGATGTCAATGATGTAAAACTATTTCATTAATAGAGTAAAGCTTCCCTCTCTTAAGTTATGTGAGATAGTAACTATTATAAATTTCGTGGGGGGAGTAGAATTACCAGTTGTGACTAAAATGTTAAGATTTGCACTATTATAGTATGAAGAGTTGTATGACTATAAAATATGAAGCAGTATTTTGTAATTTTAAGGAAGATAATGTTGCAGGGGATGTTGGACTGCCTTAAAAACGTTTGAGTAGATTGTGTAATGATTTCTGTAATCTTATGAAAAGAAATGAGAAATATTTAAGCAACATAAAGATTTTATAAAAACAAAGCTTAATTAAATCTAAAGATGGAAAAGGACAAAACAGGCCAATATGATTAAGTAGGAATGCAAAGAATAGTATAAGCAATACATGGATGGTTTTAAAAATATATGTTAGAAAGGAAAATTGTAAGATCTGTAAAAATCAGAAGGAAGTTAATATAGGAAATATGCATACACACAGAAACACACATTATTAAACATTCAATTGTACAGATGTTTAAACATTTATCATATATATTTCCCAAGGTGAATATTTAGAAAAATAAAAATTAAAAGTCTGGATTGCTGGGTGCAGTGACTCATACCTGTAATCCCAGCAAGTTAGGAGGTTGAGACAAGAGGATCATAAGTTTGAACCCAGACTCAGTGAATTAGGGAGGCTCTCAGAAACTTAGAGACATTTCCTCAAAATAAAAAATATAAATACAAAATAAAGGACTGGGATGCGGCTCAGTGGTAAAGCACCCCTTGGTTAAACCTCTAGTACAAAAAGAAAAGAAAAAAAATCCAAAGTTAGGATTAAGAAGATATCGTCAGATTTTAAAAAGAGAAAACAACATTTTCAGCAAACTTAAATTCTAATTAAGGAACATGCCTATCATTCAAGTTACTTGGGGGACTGAGGCAGGAGAATAGCAAGTTGCAGGGCAGCCTTGGCAAGTTAGATTCTGTCACAAAATTTAAAAATGAATAAGCCAATCCCAAGAAACCAAAGACCAAATGTTTTCCCTGATAAGTGGAGAATGATATATAATGGGGGTGGGGATGTATGGAGGGAGAGAAGAATGGAGGAACTTTAGATTATGTAGAAGGAAATGAGAGAGGGTGGTAGGAAAGATGGTGGAATAAGACAGATATCATTACCCTATGTACATGTATGATTACATGAATGGTATGAATCTACATCGTGTACAATCATGGAAACAAAATGATGTACCCTATTTGTGTACAATGAATCAAAATGCAGTCTGTAAAATATTTTAAAATATATAAATAATTATAAAAAATGAAATAAATGAAGGGCTAGAGAAGTAGCTTAGTAGTAGAGTACCTCTGGGTTTCATTAAATAAATAAATAAATTCTATTTCTTAAAAAACTTGGAAAGAAAACTTAAAAATTATCCTTTCTCTTCCATTTCAGTGCCTATAGTATCAAACCATGACTATAATATACATATATGTCCTAAGAATAAGCAAGGAGTTCTGTCTCCAATGACGAAATCCATCATACATGAATGTTTCTGGGGAAATTATTTCTGCACCTAGAGTTAACTGAAGGTGCAGAGATAGTGTGTACAACTAATCAAAGTTATGGTTGATTAATTACTTATAATTTTAAATACATCAGGCTTAATTACAGGAAAAATCAGCTGTTTGCAGGTAGAATTACTTGTAAGTACAAGTTTTGCACTTCTCCTATTTTGCCATCTATCGTTTTCTGTATTAGTATTCCTATTGCCCTTTCCTTTGTTAATATAGGTAAACTGCTTTTCAAATGAAAACTTTAGAAATTCAGTTCAGATTTAATGATATAGGGAGGTTAAAAGTAAAGGGATAAGAAATGATATGTAAATCATATTGATAACAAACTGTGGTGACTATATTAATATCAAATAAAACAGATTTGTGAGCAAATAAAATTAGTAGGGATAAGTGGAGACATTATATAATGACAAAAAGGTAAATATGTCACAAAACCATAACAATACTAAATATACATATACCCTGAAATAATGTTTCAAAATACATAAAGGAAAAACTGTCACATCTAAAAGGAGAAATGTTCAAATTCATATTTATGGTTGAAGACTTCAGCACTCTTCTATCAAGGGCAGATTGCACAGACAGAAAATTAAGTAGGATACAAAAGAGTTGAATAACACCATGAACCAACAGGATCCAACTGACTTGTTTTTGTACCAGGAATTGAACCCAGGGTGCGTGACCACTGAGTAACATCTCCAATTCCTTTTAATTTTTAGTTTGAGACAGAGTCTTGCTAAATTTCTTAGGCCCTCACCAAATTGCTGAGGCTGGCTTTGAACTTGAGATTTTTCTGCCTCAGCCTCCAGAGCTGATAGGATTACAGTTATGTGACACTGCACGTGGCTCCAACTGACTTTTATAGAGATCCCTACTAGGAAAAAAAAAAGTTGAATACACATTTCTTTTTTGCAAACACATGGAACAATTAGATATATCATAGTAGGATTTATAAACTATACCTTAACCAATTAAAAAGAACTGAAGTAATGTGAAGTATGTCCTCTGATAAAAATGGAATGAATTGAAAGAAAAGATGTACCATTTCTCTGTTGAATGTGGGATTATGTATAAAATGTTTGTGAACAATGAAAACAGTTCCAGTGAATGTTTTGTGTAATATCTTGTCATTTGTATTGATAGTCCAAAATTCTTTTTGAAGTAAACAAAACCCCTATGATGTCTAAAAATGCAATAAAAAAAGGCATCAATAATAAAAGATTATAGGAAAATTAGAAAACACATGGAAATTAAGCAAAATAGATCTTATTAATATATGCGTCAATAAGGAATGCTCACGGAAAGTTTAAAAATGTTTAAACTGAATAAAAAATAAAAACACAAAATGTTAAGATTTGTGTGAAAAAAAAAAGATTTGTGTGGTAGCTAAAGCAGTGCTTGTTAGGTAGTTAGTCAGCCATGCATAAGTGTCTGGGGGAAGAGCAATGAAAGTTGTAACTTACAGGGTGGACATCACAATGCATATCAAAGAGAGTCCATAGGTCACAGAACTGGGAATTACAGGGAACCTTATCAAAACAAACATCTAGAAAATGGAAACTGCTCTGCCCAAACTCCTACTGCCATAGTTAATTATAATCCTTTAAGGAAATGTTTGTTTCAAGATCATGTCACACCCACTCCTTATAACTAGGTCATCATACAATTCTCAAAAAAAAAAAAATGCTGATGGCTAGACAGGGATTTGAGAGAATAGGACAAGGAAAAAGGGACTTAAAATCCATAAAACCCCTAGACTTTGTAAGATTCACACCTTCGTCTCTAGAGGTGACCTGTTCAGCACCTGTACTGTATATCAACCTCACTTCTCACTCTTTCTAATAAATTCCTGGCTGTTATTCTCTGTGACTCACTTAAAGTTCTTTGAAAGGGTTCACAAGAACCAGTGGTTCTGAATCCCTGCAGTGGCTTCATTTCCAGGGACAAGTGTCTGCTGCAATACTTGTAGAGATAAATTTATACCAATAAATCCTTATATTATAAAAAGACAAAAAGGCCTAAAACTAAAATACTAATGTTTAAGAAGGAAAAAAATAAAGCTGAAAACAACAAGAAGTAGAAAATGTTAAATATAAGAATAGAAAACAATGAAACTGCAACCTAGAAATTAATAAGTGAAATTGAAACCTGAAAATCAAATCCATATAACAATAATTTGCAGTTGAAAATTGAAAAAGAAGTTATAGTGGTTTAGAACTTCATGGATAAGTACCTCAACAAGACAGGGAAAATACTTAGGTAAAAATCTAATATTTTCAGAACCTTTTTTTAGTCCATTGTGTGCTACTCTAAGAAAGAAGTTTATTTCTTACAGTTCTAGAGAGTGGAGACTTCATAACCTAAACTTCCTCAAAGGACACATCTCTCAATTTTATTGATTTAGGAATTCAGTTTCCAACACATGAATTTTGTAACACACCTTTGTAACAGTGGTCCACTTTATGCTTTGAATATAGCCCTTGCTGTTCTGCCACTGCAACTTGTTTTTTAAATGAATGTTTCTCTCTCTTCCTCTCTCTCTGCTCCTCCCTAATCTCTCCTGGTCTGTAATCTCATAGGAAAGAGGATTACATTTCTTTCCCCTCATAGGCATATTTATCTGTCCTTGATCACACACCCACCATAGGTCTGAAGTAATTCAGACATTGGGAATGGCACCAGAATATCTCAGAAATTACTATCACCCAAACTAAACAAGTGAATTACAAGTTCAACAGAGAACACCTGGAATGTAGCATTTGAGTCACCTCTTTAAAAGCCCCCTGTTCCTGCTGATGGGCAGAATCACAGCTTCTGGGACAGGAATCCCCTGTGTTTCTCCTTTGCTAGCAAAACAATAAAACTTTTTTTTTCCTTTTTCTCAACACTGTTGAGAAAACAATAACTGTCATCATTATTGGATTGGCATGGGGGACAAGAAGCAAGTTTTAAGTAATACCTTCATACCACAGCATCCCGTATGCAAAATTTATACATCACATGCCAATAGTTCCAAAGGTCTTAACTCTTTCCAGCATCAACCTAAAAAACTGAAGACCAAAGTCTCATCTTAATGTCATCTAAATCAAATATGGGTTAGACTCAAAGGTGAATTTCATTTTGAGGTAAATTGCCCTCCAATTGTGAACCTGTGAAATCAAAAAGTTATGTTTCCAAACCATGTTGGTAATACAGACATGGAACACATATTTCTATAACAAAGGGGAGAGATAGACAAGAAGAAAGGGATAATATGTCCAAAGTAAGTCCTAAACTCAACAGATCTGAAGCCTTGAGAATAATCTTTGACTCTATTTCCTGCCTTCCAGACATGCTGGGGAATTTGGTCTCTAAGGTTCCAGGGAACCCCACTCTCTTGTCTTTGCTGAACCCAGCCTATTCCACAGCTCTCACAGGTTGGATTCATGTGTTTGTGCCTTTCTCAGGTTGAAGTTGCATCCTGGTGGCTCCACAAGTCTAAAGTCTTAGAGTAGCCATGCTACTGTAGCTCTTCTAAGTTCTGACCTGGTAGGGAATGACTATGAAGTGGCCCCGGCCAAATTCCACATTTCTTCTGGATATTTCCCTAATGGCAATTCTCTCTCTTCTCACAAGTTTTGCTTGGTCCCTGAGGCTCTCTGAGGTTTCCTTTGAATTCTAGGTGGAGGTAGCCAGGTTTCCATATCTTGTGCATTCTGTGTGGCGTTAGTATCACAATGATGTCACATGAGTTCAGTGCTTGTTCCTTCTGAAGCAAAGGTCTGAGCCACACCCAGTCTTGCCTGAGTCATAGGTTAGCTGGTGGAGAAGTTCTGTGCTGGAATGTTGGGAACAGAGATCTGAGGTGGCCTTGGGCAGGAACTGGGTTCCCAAGGATGACAAAGACATTTACCTTTAAATTGTTCCCTTAAGATTTTAGCACCCTAGGCCTGGGATTGGTGTGGCTGACATGAAGTTATCTGAAATGCCCTTGGGATCATTCTTCCATTGTATTGATGAATAACACTTGATTTCCTTCTATCTATACTAATCTCCCTATGGAGCCTATGATGGTATAGGAGTAGTGGGCAGAGGGATTTCTGAAAAATTTTATTCTGAGGTTAAAAAAAAAGGTTCTTTGGTCACACACTTGGTTTTGTCCTTTGGTCACACACTTTAATTCTTCACATGACTAGGCTGAGAATTTTTCAAGTGTTTACATTAGTTATGAATTACACCTTAAAATTGTTTCTTCTCACATTTTACGGTCTGTACCTATGGGAAGTCATGCAGTATCACGAACACTTTGCTGCTTAGAGATTTCTTCTGCTAAGTGTTCTAGTTCATTACTCTTTTTTTTCCTCACAAATGGAGTACAACTTTTCGTTTCTATGGTTGTGCATGATGTAGATTCATACCATTCATGTACATAGGATAATGATGTCTGTCTCATTCCACCATTTTTTATACCTCCCTCCCTCTCATTTCCCTCTATGTGATCTAAAGTTCCTCCATCCTTCTCTCACTCCCCACCCCCATTATATATCATCATCCACTTATCAGGGAAAACATTTGGCCTTTGGTTTTTTAAGATTGGCTTACTTCACTTACCATGATATTCTCCAATTCCATCCATTTATCTGCAGATGCCATAATTTTATTCTTCTTTATGGCTGAATAATATCCCATTGTGTATATACCACAATTTCTTTATCTATTGAAGGGTATCTAGGTTGGTTCCACAATCTAGTTATTGTGAGTTGAGCAGCTATAAACATTGATGTGGCTGCATCACTGTAGTCTGCTGATTTTAAGTCCTTTGGGTATAAACTAAGGAGTGGGATAACTAGTTCATTACTCTTAAGATTCTGCCTTCCACAAATTCCTAGGACATAGACATAATTCAACCACGTTCTTTAATTACTTTGTAACAAGATGGTCTTTCCCCCAGTTTTCAAAAAGATAATTTTAATTTCTGTTTAAGACCTCATTAGAGGCGGGGCATGGTGGAGGACTCCTGTAATCCCAGCAGCTCAAGAGGCTGAGGCAGTGGAATTGTGAGTTCAGAGCGAGCCTCAGCAACTCAGAAAGACAGTGTCTCTAAATAAAAAACATAAAACAGAAATGAGGATGCGGCATGTGGCTCAACGGTTAAGCACACCTGGGTTCAATCCCTGCTACAAAAAAAAAAAACCTCATTAGAGTGGCCTTTACAGTCCATATTTCTACTAATATTCTGCTCATGACTACTTATATAGTCTCAAAGAAGTTCTAGGATTTTTCTACAGATTTCCTCTTCTGTGCCTTCACCAGAATTGCCTTAATACTCCATTCATGGTGATACTAGCTTTTTCCAGCATTCAAAAGTGTTCCAACTTCTACTCATGACTCACTTCCTAAGTTACTTCCAAATTTTTTGGTATTTTTTTATAGCAACAACCCCACACCTCAGTTCCAATTTCTCAATCTGTCCTGTGCTGTGCTAACAAAATACCACAGACTGGGTAATTTATAAGTACCAGATATTCATTTCTCAAAGTTTTGTGGGCTGGGAAGTCTAAGATTGAGGCACTGGCAAGTTTATTGTCCAATGAGAAGCTGGTGTCTACTTTCATTATGGCGCTATGCTTGTTGCATCCTCTGTGGGAGAAGAAGGTAGGGGAGCAAAATGCTACCCAACTTCCTCATCAAGCCCTTTTATGAGAGCACTAATCCATTCTCAAAGGCAAACCTAAATACCTCTCAAAAGACCTAATTTTCCTATACTGTTGCATTGGTGATCAAGTTTCCAACATGTGGATTTTGTGGGACACATACAGAACACAGCAGATTTATATCCTCCAAACTGTAATATTGTGATGAAGGAAACCAAAGTCATAATGAATAGAAAAGCATACTATTACCATAGATTTTAGGATTCAATGTTGGAAAGACATTGTCTCCCCAAATTGACCTCGATTCAATAAAATTCCCTTCAATATTCTAGAAAGATTACTTTGTGATGAAAATAAACAAATTCCAAAATGCATATAAAAAGTAAAGGAACTAGAATATACAAAATATTTTTGTGTCCAATTTAGAAACACTATAAAGCAATATTAATCAAGATTTGGGCAAAGGGATAAACAGAAGATCAATGAAAAATAGAGTTATAAATACAACTCTATGAATTTTTGACAGATATAAAGGCAAAATTAAAAGCTTAAGACTTAGAAAAATAGAGAAATAAACTCTGTGACCTAAGGTCAGGCAAACAGCTTTTAGTCATGACAATGAAAACATGTTCCATAAAACTATACTGGCCTTTATCAAAATTAAAACCATAAAACATTTTTTTTCTGCCAAAAACACTGTTAAAAGAATGTGGGGGAAATACACACACACACACACACACACACACACACACCACACACACACACATATGAAACATGTCAATAATTAGAAGGAATGTTTTGGCAATCATATATCTGACAAAGGACTTATACCCAGAAAGCAGTAAATTCACAAAACTAAACTGTGAAGAAACAACTCAATTTTTTAAAATGGCAAAATATATCAAATGGCACTTTAAAGCATCACCAAAGATGATATGTAAACAGGCACAGTGGCCGCGCCTGTAATCTCAGTAATTCAAAAGGCTGAGGTCGGAGGATTAGAAGTTCAAGGCCAGCCTCAGCAATTTAGCGAGGCACTGAGCCACTCAGTGAGACCTTGCCTAAAAGTAAAAAGGGCTGTGGATATGACTCAGTAGTTAATTGCCTCTGGATTCAATATCCAGTACAACCCTACTGAAATTAAAAAGGATGTCATATAGATGGCAAATAGGTGTGTAAAAAGATATTCCACATTATTATTCACAAAAATGACTAAAACTCTGATATATTAGTGATGGAGGGAAATTATACAACTACTTTGGAAGAAAGGATTGACAGTTCCTTTACACAGTTAAACAAATATTATCATATTACCCAGCAATGCTTCTCTTGGTTGTTTTTACTGAAATAAATTAAAAATTATGTTTACCCAATATAATATGCAGTAATAAATACATACTTTTGTTCATAATTGAATAAACCCATATGTCCTTCAAGAGGTAAACAGATAAAACTAACAATGATACAACCATATGATGGAATACTACACAGCAATAGAAGGGAATAAACTAATGATATACAGAGCTTGTGTGAATCCCAAAGTTGTTAGACTAAGAGAAAAACAGAGAATTTCAAAAGATTATGTATAAACTAATTCAATTTATATGAATCTTAAAAATAAAGCTATCATAATTGAAAAGAAATTCATAATTGATAGAAATTAGGACTGGGAGAAGTATATAAAAATAAAGCAAAAGAAGTGGTTATTTATGGATGTGATGAAACCTTTCTTTATCCTGATAATGGTGGTAGTAGTTTCATATATCCCCAAATTAAATGCACTGCATAAAAACACAAAAAATAATTTTTAAAAAAAGAGGATGAGGTAGAAAGTGGTGAAATGAATTTGTATTAGTGAAAAACAACACTAATCTTGGCATAGAATTAAATTTAAAGCATTTAAAAATATCTGAACCCAAGGGAACAATTGATCATTGTATATTATAGGTTTTCATGTTGATATCCTACATTATTAAATATACTGGCAATTTAACAATCATAATCAGACAGTTTTCTA
The DNA here is from genome assembly GCF_902686445.1 of Sciurus carolinensis. Classification (NCBI taxonomy): domain Eukaryota; kingdom Metazoa; phylum Chordata; class Mammalia; order Rodentia; family Sciuridae; genus Sciurus; species Sciurus carolinensis. Next base: position 81,099,717 of record NC_062232.1, read on the forward strand.
TTTAAACCAATTGTTTCTTCTCCTAACATAATTGGGTTAATTGTTCTTAAGGGGGCATTATTGCTTCTGTTATAGCATTACATTTTTAAAAAGGGACTTTAATGAAGTTTGATTTTCTTGTGGATTTATATTTTAAAAGAGGTAGAAACTTTGAAATGTGAAAGCTTGGTATAAATTTGTGTGAAAGTAGTTTTAGCATTGCTTTAACTATTGTATTTGAATAAAGATACTGAAGTTTCCAAAAATCAAAGCCACATATATGTCATATATAGTAGAATTAAATTTTCTTATCACAGAAATAAATATATTAGCCATTATTTATCTAAAATTGATATCTTCAGTTATATGAAAAAATAAGCTTTTTTTTTTTTTTAACTAATATCTATCAAAGACTATTTATTTTCTCTGATTGATGTTATGGTTTAGATATGAGGTGTCCCCTCCAAAGCTCATATGTGAGAACACACAAGAATTTTCAGAGTTGGAATGAGTGTATTATAGGAGACTTAACCTAATCAGTACATTAATCTACTTAAATGGATTAATTAGGTGGTAAAGTTTGACAAGAGCTTGGGAAACTTAGTGACATCCTGTCTCAAAAATCAAATTAAAAAAGGTTGGGGATGCAGCTCAGTGGTAGAGTTTTCATCTAGCATGTGCAAGGTCTTGTATTTAATTCAAAGTATGATGGAAGAAAGAAAAGAGGGAAAAGGCCTGAAATTAAAATACTTCTCATCCCAGCATTCCAAATAAGGGAAGTTCAAACTGTGTATTATTCAGAGTAAAAAAAATGCAATTCTTCTGAAAGTATAGAATGAATTTATAGTTTATGTGGAAACTTTAAGATAGTAAAGCTAGTTCAATATGCATACTGAAGAACAGAGTCTTTATAATGCAACAAAAAAGGGATTCTGAAATTATGGCTGGATTAGAAACAAAATCACTAACTGTCTATAGGGCAGTAAAGAATAACCTTTAGCATTATCTTTCTTACTAGACAGAAATTTGTAAGTTCACAAGTAACTTCAGAGAATTAGTAAATTTCAAAGTAAAATACGTTACATTGTCTTAAGTAAATAATCCTTGAGTTGAATTGTTAAATAATGTGACAGAACATACTACTTAAAACTCTCCTGTCAAAATTTCCACATTTTGGATAACTTTTCTTAATCTTACACTGACACTGGAGAGAAAATATATAATTATAATTATCAATTAATTGGAATTGCAGTCTTTTAAAAAGATTAATGAATTAATTTTAAATTCAATGGAAATTAGTAACTTTACCATATTGAGAAATACTAGAGCTATGTATTAGCACTGTAAAAGGCTTATTATTCCTTTATGTCTGAAAACAAAAATTCTTAAGAAAAAAAGAAATTTGAAATTTGAAAGAAAATAAATGCTAACTACAAAGACAGACTTTAAGATATCTTGCAAATATTATCTTCTCTTTCTTCCTGTCTTATGAACAAAATTAAATTTGAATATTGTCAAAATATAGACACTTAAAATCATAGTGCTCTAGATTATTGAATAGCAAAACATGTCTATTTATTCTTGAGAATGTTTGAATTCATGTTCTTCTCCAAATTTTTCAGCAGCTAATTTGTAGAGAAAACATTCATTCAGTTCTATTACCAGTCTTCTTTGACTTCCTATCTTTGATACTGTGTATTAGGAATATTTCTATATGGGAGACTGCAACTCTGGCATTTGAAAAATGAGACCAAGTTTATGGCCTTTGGAAGAAAATAGGGCAATTAGACATATCCAGCTGTTCCACTTTATGACCTTATCAGTCAGATTTTCTTTATTCTTTCCTTTATTTTTTTACAAGTAAGTGTTCATTTACTTTCAATACTACTACAACTATATTCAACTATTGAATTGACCTTTGGTTTTATAAACATCAGTAAATCAACCATTAAAATGCAATGAAAATTTGTAACTGCAATTCATCGTCAAACTTACAGACAGTCTGCAGAGTAGCACATTAAAAATCACAATCACAATCAGAGTTCTTCTTGGCATTATGTCTGCTGACAGCAGGGAGGTACTCTGAAACTTTTACAGAAATAAGAAAAAAAGTTTTTGTTTTTTTTTTTCAGAGTTCTAGGCTCACCAGGAAAAAAATCCATGATTATCATAAGTAGTACAGATAAGTAAATGAGTTTCATGTTTGGAAAAATTACAAATTTTATTTTATTTTATATTTATTTATTCATTTACTTATTTTTTGGTACCAGGGATTGAACCCAGGGGCATTTAACCACTGAGCCACATCCCGAGCACTTTTTTATATTTTATTTAGAGACAGGGTTTCTTGAGTTGCTTAGGGCCTTGCTAAATTGCTGAGACTGTCTTTCAATTCTCAATCCTCCTATCTCAGCCTCCAGAGTCCCAGGAATCACAGGTGAATACCACTGCCTGGCTACAAATTTTATTTTATCATACTTAAAGGTCTTATTTAAAAGAACTAAGTATTTCTGAGTTGTTTATAGGTTCCTCACATTCTTTTGTTACTATGAATTAACATCAGATTAAACTAAGGACTCAAACAAGTACTTGCTATAAGTACTGGCAATTTGCTACAATTTGAAACAGCTACATTTTGTCCTTGCTTTAGTTTTTATCTCTTTCAGGACTCTTCAATACCAGAAGTAATTTTTTTTTCCAATTGTATGTATAAGAATATCATGTTCATTCATTTGTACTATCATATTATTAATAATTTCCAATATGGGCAACAGCATTGTAATATATATTTAATATGACTGGAATCTAGACAAAGCACCTGATTCTAAAGACTAAGCAAAGTCTTGTCTTAAAGCACATTAATTTGTAAACATCAGCAAATAAACCACTAATTCTATTGCCAATCTTCAGAAATATTTCCTGATATTTTCTTGAAATCTATGAATAAATATCCTTCCAATTTCTAGAAAATGAGATGAGCAGTCACCCATATATATCTACTTTACCATGTCTTTTCATTCATCCTACTCATATACACCTATAAAGACCACCTAAAAACTACAATTTATGAGTGTTTTTAATAATAGCTACTATGTACCCTGTGTGTCAGGCATTGAACTAATCTTTCATGTATCATCTCATTTGATACACAGAACATATTTTTAAAATATCACTCTCCTAATTTTTATAGACAAATAAAGTGGATTTTAGCACAGAGCTACTTAGTGCCTAAAGTTTCAAATTTTATGTCATTTTCAAATATCAGAGAGTTTTACACTATATTTTTCTTTCTTTCAAATATGGGATTTTCTCTCCCTTCCTTCCTTCCTTCCTTACCCTCCCTCCCTCTCTGTCTCTCTCCCTTTTTAACTACTTAAACATCAGAGGAGTTCTCACTGGAAATGAGAGAGTGTGAAACATGTCATGATATAAAAAATAAGCACTAAATACACTTGAGTCACTTAGGTTGCTATGTTTTTCTCTTCTTAGTAATAAGTTTAGATAAATACTGAGAAGTTGGTGTTATGATACATAGTCTAATATGTGTTTAAATTGGCATGATAGAGGTTGCCTGGAAGTTCACTGTTACAGTACCTGCAGGTTTGATTACATGTGACTGCCGCCATTTTGAGACAACAGCCAGGCCCTGAAGGACCCCTGGCCAGACTGACTGAGCCCCATCTCCAGGATCCCTCAACCTGACCGATCACTCCCTGCCTCTGGGGCCCTCACATTGACTGACTGCTCCCTGCCGCCAGGACCCCCAGACCAACTGACTGCGCCCTATCACTGGGACCCCAGACCGACTGATTGCACCTGGCCTCCAGGATCCCACAATCACACCAAACACACCCGACCTCCAGGACCTCTGCCTGACCAAACGCATCCCACCTCCAGGACCTCCTGCTGACCACGCCCACACCCTGAGCTGCAGCTCCCCATTTGCCAACACATTTCGAAGCCAGAGCAGCCATCTTGGATAATCCTGGAAGCCGTAGCTCCGATCTTTAGGTGGGGCAAAACCCATCCTGAGATGCCTGCTGGAGGCTTGAAGCTCATTGTCAGGTACCTCTCATGCATCAGGCTACTGAACTCTGGGAGGCTTCATTACTATATGACTGTTATACTGTAGATTTTCTTGTTTCTCCTTATTGAAAAAAATTAAGTTTTGATTTCTTTACTTTTCTTGCTCTCTTTTCCTTTTCTTTACCTGTTCCCTCAGAGTCTCTTTCTCCCTTTTTTGCATGTTAACATCCAATTTCTTTTGATTACACTCTCACCCTTTCTATTATCTAGAACTTCTGTATATTCTTTTCTTATCCAATTAACAACCACATTTTATATCCCTCTGCATCCTCTTTGTCCTCCATTTGAAACTGCAGAGCTTAATGCAAATCTGTTTGTTTTACTGAAGATAATATTTGAACTCATTCTGTTTATTATGACAATTTTGTTATTGTCCTCATAGGGGCTATTAGGTCTAGGATTGCATAGGTTCTGAACTGGGCACTGCTAATATTGATCTCCCCTTAAAGAAAGGGTTTTGGAAACCTATAAGGCCACTATAAGCCTATAGGGGGAAATCTACAATACCCCAGATGTGCACTGCTAGAGGGGAAGATACATGAACAACATGAAAAAACAAGGGAGGAAAATGATCCAAACAAATCTAGATTCTATGGTAATAGAATTCAATGACAGTATGTTAGAAGAAATGTCAAAAAGAACTTCAGATTATACATGATTAAGATAATTCACGAAGCAAAGGATGAGATAAGAGAGCAAATGCAGGCAATGAAAGATAATATCAATAAGCTGAAAGAGCAACTGCAGGAAGCAAAAGATCATTCAACAAAGAGATAGAGATTCTCAAAAAAAAAAAAGAAAAAAAAAACCAAAAATGCTTGAAATGAAGGAAACAATAAACCAAATAAAAAACTCAATGGAAAGCATCACCAAAAGACTAGACCACTTGGAAGACAGAACCTCAGACAATGAAGACAGAATATTGAATCGTGAAAATAAAGTTCCCCAAACACAGAAGATGGTAAGAAATCATGAACAGAATCTCCAACAACTATGGGACATCATGAAAAGACCAAATTTAAGAATTATTGGGATTGAGGAAGGCACAGAGATACAAACCAAAGGAATGAACAACCTATTCAATGAAATAATATCAGAAAATTTCCCAAACCAGAAGAATGAAATGGAAAATCAAATACAAGAGGCTTACAGAACACCAAATGCACAAAATCACAACAGATCCACACCAAGGCACATTATAATGAAAATGCCTAACATTCAAAATAAAGATAGGATTTTGAAGGCTGCAAGAGAAAAGCATCAGATTACATATAGGGGGAAACCAATAAGGACAGCAGACCTCTCAACCCAGACTCTAAAACCTAGAAGGGCCTGGAACAACATATTTCAAGCTCTGAAAGAACATGGTTGCCAACCAAGAATCCTATACCAAGCAAAACTAACCTTGATTTTTGAAGATGAAATAAAATCCTTCCATGATAAACAAAAGTTAAAAGAAATTACAAATAGAAAGCCAGCACTACAGAATGTTCTCACAAAATATTCCATGAGGAGGAAATGAAAAACAGCAATGTAGGTCAGCAAAGGGAGGAACTACCTTAGAGAAAAACCACTCAAAGGAGAAACCAAGCCAACTTAAAAACCAAAAATAAGCCAAATGACTAGGAATACAAATCATATCTCAATAATAACCCTGATCGTTAATGGCCTAAACTCATCAATCAAAAGACATAGACTAGTAGAATGGATTAAAAAGAAAGACCCAACAATATGCTGCCTGCAAGAGACTCATCTCATAGATAAGGACATCCACAGACTAAAGGTGAAAAGATGGGGAAAAACCTACCACGCACATGGACTCAGTAAAAAAGTGGGGGTTTCCATCCTTATATCAGATAAAGTGGACGTCAAGCCAAAGTTAGTCAGAAGGGATAAAGAAGGACATTTCATACTGCTTAAGGGAACCATAAATCAGGAAGACATAATGACAGTAAATATTTATGCCCCAAACAATGATGTATCCCTGTACATCAAATGAATTCTTCTCAATTTCAGGAATCACATAGACCACAACACAATAATTCTGGGTGACTTTAACACACTGGTGTCACCACTAGCTAGATCTTCCAAACAAAAACCAACCAAAGAAACCATAGAACTCAATAACACAATCAATAACCTTGACTTAATAGACATTTATAGAATATTCCATCCATCAATGAGCGGATTCACTTGCTTCTCAGCAGCACATGGAAACTTCTCGAAAATAGACCATATGTTATGCCACAAAGCAGCCCTTAGGTAATGAAAAAAAATAGATACTGCCTTGTGTTCTATCAGATCATAATGAACCCAGAATAGAAATCAATGACAAAATAAAAAACAGAAAGTACTTAAACACCTGGAGGCAAAATAATATGCTATTGAATGAAACATGGATAACAAAAAACATCAAGGAGGAGGGAAAAAAATCTTAGAGGTCAATGAGAATGACAATACAACATATCAAAATCTCTGGGACATTATGAAAGCAGTACTAAGAGGAAAATTCATTGCATGGAGCGCATTCCAGAAAAGAATGAAAAGTCAACAAATGACCTAACATTACAGCTCAAAGCCCTAGAAAAAGAAGAACACAATACCAGCAAAAGTAGTAGAAGACAGAAAATAATTAAAATCATAGCTGAAATCAATGAAATTGAAACAAAAGAAACAATTCAAAAAATTGACAAAACAAAAAGTTCATTCTTTGAGAATGTAAACAAAATAAACAAAACCTTAGCCACACTAACAAAGAGAAGGAAAGAGAAAACTCAAATTACTAAAATTTGTGATGAAAAAGGAAATATCATGACAGACACCACTGAGAAACAGAACATAATGAGAAGCTACTTCAAAAATATGTATTCCAACAACATAGAAACTACTGAAGACATTGACAAATTTCTAGAGACATATGCACCTCCCAAACTGAACCAGGAGGACATACACAATTTAAACAGATCAATATCAAGCAATGAAATAGAAGAAGCCATTAAAAATCTACCATCCAAGAAAAGCCCAGGACCAGACAGATTCTCAACTGAGTTCTACAAGACCTTCAAAGAAGAACTCATTCCAATACTTCTCAAAGTTTTCCAGGAAATAGAAAAGGAGGGTACCCTACTGAACTCATTCTATGAAGCTAATATCACCCTCATACCCAAACCAGGCAAAGACACATCAAGGAAAGAAAATTTTAGACCAATATCATTGATGAATGTAGATGCAAAGATCCTTAACAAAATACTGGCAAATCGTATCCAAAAACATATTAAGAAAATTGTGCACCACGATCAAGTGGGGTTCATCCCTACAATGCAAGTATGGTTTAACATCCATAAATCATTAAACGTAATCCATCATGTCAATAGACTTAAGGATAAGAATCATATGGTTATTTCAATTGACGCAGAAAAAAGCGTTCGACAAAATACAACACCCCTTCATGCTCAAAACACTAGAAAAAATAGGGATCGTAGGAACATACCTGAACATTGTAAAGGTTATTTATGCTAAGCCCATGGTCAACATCATTCTTAATGGAGAAAAACTGAAACCATTTCCTTTAAAAATGGGAACAAGACAGGGATGTCCTCTATCACCACTTCTATTCAACATTGTCCTCAAAACTCTAGCCAGAGCAATTAGGCAGACTAAAGAAATTAAAGGGATAGGAATAGGAAAAGAGGAACTTTAGCTGTCACTAATTGCTGATGACATAATTCTATATTTAGAGGATCCAAAAACCTCCTCCAGAAAACTTATAGATCTCATAAATGAATTCAGCAAAATAGCAGGCTATAAAATCAACACACAGAAATCTAAAGCAATTTTATACACAAGCAACAAAATAGTTGAAAGGGAAATGAGGAAAACAACTCCATTTGCAATAGCCACAAAAAAAAAAAAAATACTTGGGAATCAATCTAACCAAAGAGGTAAAAGATCTCTACAATTAAAACTATAAAAAATTGAAGAAAGAAATTGAGGAAGACCTTAGAAGATGGAAAGATCTGCCATGTTCTTGGATAAGAGGAATTAATATTGTCAAAATGGCCATACTACCAAAAGTGCTATACAGATTCAATGCAATTCAAATTAAAATCACAATGATGTACCTTACGGAAATAGAGCAAGCAATCATGAAATTCATCTGGAAGAATAAGAAACCCAGAATAGCTAAAGCAATCCTTAGCAGGAAGAATGAAACAGGAAGTATCGCAATACCAGAACTTCAACTATACTACAAAGCAATAGTAACAAAAACGGCCGCTGTTAGCACCAAAATAGACAGGTAGATCAATGGTACAGAATATAGGACACAGACACAAACCCAAATAAATACAATTTTCTCATACTAGACAAAGGGACCAAAAATATGCAATGGAGAAAAGATAGCCTCTTCAACAAATGGTGCGGGCAAAACTAGAAATCCATATGCAACAGAATGAAACTAAACCCATATCTCTCACCCTGCACAAAAATCAACTCACAATGGATCAAGGACCTCGGAATCAGAACAGAGACCCTGCATCTTATAGAAGAAAAAGTAGGTCCAAATCTTCAACATGTCAGTGTAGGATAAGACTTCCTTAACAGGACTCCCATAGCACAAGAAATAAAAGCGATAATCAACAACTGAGATAGATTCAACTAAAAAACTTTCTCTCAGCAAAGGAAACTACCAGCAATGCAAAGAGAAAGCCTACAGAGTGGGAGAATATCTTTGCCCCTCATACTTCAGATAGAGCACTTATTTCCAGAATCTATAAACAACTCAAAAAAACTCTACACCAAGAATACAAATAACCAAATCAATAAATGGGCTAAGGATATGAATAGACACTTCACAGAAGAAGATGTACAAGCAATCAACAAACATATGAAAAAATGTTCACCATCTTTAGTATTAAGAGAAATGAAAATCAAAACTACCCTAAGATTCCATCTCACCCCAATTAGAATGGCGATTATCAAGAATACAAGCAACAATAGGTATTGGAGAGGATGTGGGGAAAAAGGTACACTCATAGATTGCTGGTGGAGCTTCAAATTAGTGCAGTCACTCTGGAAAGCAGTGTGGAGATTCCTTAGAAAACTTGGAATTGACCCACCACTTGACCCAGCTATCCCACTACTCGGTGTATAACCAAAGGACTTAAAATCAGCATACTACAGAGATACAGCCACATCAATGTTCATAGCTGCTCAATTAACAATAGCCACACTGTGGAACCAACCTAGATGTCCTTCAATTGATGAATGGATAAAAAAAACTGTGATATATATATATATATATATATATATATATATATATATATATATACATACAATGGAATATTACTCAGCTATAAAGAATAATAAAATCATGGCATTTGCAGGCAAATGGATGAAATTGGAAAACATCATGCTAAGTGAGATAATCCAATCTCAAAAATCCAATGGATGAATGATCTCACTGATAAGCAGATGATGACACATAATGGGGGGGTGGGAGGGTGGTAAGAATGGAGGAAGAAGGGACTGTATAGAGGGAAAAGAGTGGTGTGAGGGGTGGGGGGGAATGAAAAAATAACAAAATGAATCAAACAGCATTACCCTATGTAAATGTATGATTACACAAATGGTATGATGTTACTCCATGTACAAACAGAAACAACATGTATCCCATTTGTTTACAATAAAAATAAATTTTAAAAAATTGGCATGATAGAGTAAATCTAGTTTCATGGAAATACACATTAATGAGTCTCAGTGAAAGAAAAATTTGAAAAGTTTTAATACTATTCTGCTCTTAAGTTATCGTCCATCACAGCATTTCCAAAGACAGTGACAGAGAGAATGATGATTCCCTAGGAATTGCCATATGGCAGAAAAGGAATTCTGAGTCTTACTCCACCATTTAGAGACTCTATTATAAAAAATTTAAATGCTCTGGCTGTGATTAATTAGAAATAAAATTTAAATTTTACTAATTTCATGTCAAATTTTCTGACCAACAATCAAAGTTCTTTTAGGTCTATCCCTTTCCCCTTCATATACTGTTATCCTAGATAAGGTAAATATTAAAGACAGTCACAAAAGTCCTCTAAATGGTCTCCCTGTGTTCACTATTTCCCTCAGATTACAATCGCTCATGAGTGCACTAGAATTTTCTTGTATATATGTCTTTGCTTACATATTTCCCAGTGTATTCCTGATAATTTTTTGTAAGAACTATTACCCAGTTTTTCCACTTTCCAATCAAACATTACCTTGTTCATCTAATTTAGGAGGTTTTTTAAATCCAGTCATGCTCATGACATTTTTTAATCTCTTAATACATAGACCCATTCTGTCTTCATGTAACATTCTATACCTTCTAATTAGGATTATTTTGAACACACATGCTAATCCTTGAGAACTCTATGTTCTTTTTTTTATTGTAAACAAATGGGATACATGTTATTTCTCTATTTGTACATGAAGTCAAGGCATACCATTGTGTAATCATAAATCTACATAGGGTAATGTTGTTTGATTCATTCTGTTATTTTTTTTCCTTCCCCCACCCCTCCCACCCCTCTTTACCCTCTATACAGTCCTTCATTCCTCCATTCTTACCACCCTCCTTAACCCTAACCCTAAACCTAACCCTAACACTAACGCTAACCCCTCACACCGCCCATTATATGTCCTCATCCGCTTATCAGTGAGATCATTCGTCCTTTAGTTTTTTGAGATTGGCTTTTCTCACTTAGAATGATATTCTCCAATTTCATCCATTTGCCTGCAAATCCCATAATTTTATCATTCTTTATGGCAGAGTAATATTCTATTGTATATATATATGCCACAGTTTCTTTATCCATTCATCAATTGAAGGACATCTAGGTTGGTTCAACAATCTGCCTATGGTGAATTGAGCAGCAATGAACAGTGATGTGGCTGTATCTCTGTAGTATGCTAATTTTAAGTCCTTTGGGTATAGGTCAAGGTGTGGGATGGCTGGATAAAATGGTGGCTCCATTCCAAGCTTTCTGAGGAATCTCCAAACTGCTTTCCAGAGTGGCTGCACTAATTTGCAACCCACCAGCAATGTATGAGTGTACCATATTCCCCATATCCTCTCCAATACCTATTGTTGCTTGTATTCTTGATAATCGCCATTCTAATTGGGGTGAGATGGAATCTTAGGGTAGTTTTGATTTTCATTTCTCTTATTACTAGAAATGTTGAACATTTTTTTCATATATCTGTTGATTGCTTGTACATCTTCTTCTGTGAAGTGTCTGTTCATTTCCTTATCTCATTTATTGATGGGTTTATTTGTATTCATGGTGTAGAGTTTTTTGAGTTCTTTATAGATTCTGGAAATTAGTGCTCTATCTGACGTATGCGTGGCAAAGATATTCTCCCACTCTGTAGGCTCTCTCTTCACATTACTGATAGTTTCCTTTGCTGAGAGAAAGTTTTTTAGTTTGAATCTATCTCAGTTGTTGATTCTTGCTTTTATTTCTTGTGCTATGGGAGTCCTGTTAAGGAAGTCTGATCCTAAGCCAACAAGTTGAAGATTTGGACCTACTTTTTCTTCTATAAGATGCAGGGTCTCTAGTCTAATTCTGAGGTCCTTGATCCATTGTGAGTTGATTTTTGTGCAGGGTGAGAGATAGGGGTTTAGTTTCATTCTGTTGCATATGGATTTCCAGTTTTCCCAACACCATTTGTTGAAGAGGCTGTCTTTTCTCCATTGCATATTTTTGGCACCTTTGTCTAGTATGAGAAAATTGTATTTATTTGGGTTTGTGTCTGTGTCCTCTATTCTGTACCATTGATCTACCTGTCTATTTTGGTACCAATACCATGCCATATTTGTTACTATTGCTTTGTAATAGAGTTGAAGATCTGGTATTGCGATGTCCCCTTCTTTGCTCTTTCTACTGAGGATTGCTTTAGCTATTCTGGGTTTTTTATTCTTCCAGATGAATTTCATGATTGCTTGCTCTATTTCTGTAAGGTTTGTCATTGGGATTTTAATTTGAATTGCATTGAATCTGTATAGCACTTTAGGTAGTATGGCCATGTTGACAATATTAATTCTGCCTATCCAGGAACATGGGAGATCTTTCCATCTTCTAAGGTTTTCTTGAATTTCTTTCTTTAGTGTTCTGTAGTTCTCATTGTAGAGGTCTTTCACCTCTTTTGTGAGATTGATTCCCAAGTATTTTATTTTTTTCAAAGCTATTGTGAATGGGGTAGTTTTTCTAATTTCTCTTTCTGAAGAGTCATCACTTATGTATAAAAATGCATTGGATTTATGAGCATTGATCTTGTAACCTGCTACTTTACTGAATTCACTTATGAGTTCTAAAAGTTTTCTGGTGTAATTTCCTGATTCCTCTAAATATATAATCATGTCATCAGCGAACAGGGATAGTTTGAGTTCTTTTTTTTCAATTCATACCCTTTAATTTCTTTGGTTTGTGTAATTGCTCTGGCTAGAGTTTCAAGGACAATGTTGAATAGAAGTGGTGAAAGAGGGCATCCCTGCCTTGTTCCAGGTTTTATGGGGAATGCTTTCAGTTTTTCATCATTTAGAATGATATTGGCCATGGGCTTAGTGTACATGGCCTTTACAATATTAAGGAATGTTCCCACTACCCCAATATTTTTCTAGTGTTTTGAGCATGAAGGGATGCTGTATTTTATCGAATGCTTTTTCTGCATCTATTGAAATAATCATGTGATTCTTAACTTTAAGTCTGTTGATATGGTGAATGACATTTATTGATTTCCTGATGTTGAACCAACCTTACATCCTGGGACAAAACCCACTTGATCGTGGTGCACTATCTTTCTAATATATTTCTGTATACGATTTGCTAAAATTTTGTTGAGAATTTTTGTGTCGATGTTCATTAAGGATATTGGTCTGAAATTTTCTTTCCTCAATGTGTCTCTGTCTGGTTTAGGTATCAGGGTGATATTGGCTTCATAGAACGAGTTTGGGAGGGTTCCCTCCTCTTCTATTTCATGGAATACTTTAAGGAGTATAGGAATGAGCTCTTCTTTAAAGGTTTTGTAGAACTTGACTGAGAACCCATCTGGTCCTGGACTGTTCTTTGTTGGTAGGCTTTTGATGACCTCTTCTATTTCATTGCTTGAAATTGATTTATTTAAGTTGTGTATATCCTCCTGGTTCAGTTTAGGTAATTCATATGTCTCTAGAAACTTGTTGATGTCTTTGAGGTTTTCTGTTTTTATTGTATAGATTTTCAAAATAACTTCTAATTATGTTTTGTATTTCACTCGTGTCTATTGTGATATTTCCTTGTTCATTCTGAATTTTAGTAATTTGAGTTTTCTCCCTCTTTCTCTTTGTTAGTGTGGCTAAGGGTTTATCAATTTTTTTATTTTTCAAAGAACCAACTATTTATTTTGTTAATTTTTCCGATTGTTTCTTTTGTTTCAATTTCATTGATTTCGACTCTGATTTTAACTATTTCCTGTCTTCTATTACTTTTGGTTTTGGTCTCCTCTTCTTTTTCTAGGGCTTTGAACTGTAGTGTTAAGTCATTTATTTGTTGATTTGTACTTCTTTTGTTGAATGCACCCCATGAAATAAATTTTCCTCTAAGTACTGCTTTCATAGTGTCCCAGAGATTTTGATATGATGTGTCTTTGTTCTTGTTTACTTCTAAGAATTTTTTTATTTCCCTCCTGATGTTCTGTTATCCATTCATCATATAATAGAGTATTATTTAATCTCCAGGCATTGGAGAAGTTTCTGTTTTTTATTCTGTCATTTATTTCTAATTTCAATCCATTATGATCTGATAGAATACAAGGTAGTATCTCTATCTTCTTGTATTTGCTATCTCTATCTTCTTGTATTTGTGGCATAAAATATGGTCTATTTTAGAGAAGGATCCATGTGCTGCTGAGAAGAAAGTGTATTTGTTCTTTGTTGGATGGTATATTCTATATATGTCCATTAAGTCTAAATTATTGTTTTTTTGAGATCTATTGTTTCTTTATTCAATTTTTGTTTAGAGGATCTGTCCAGTGGTGAGAGATGTTTGTTAAAACGCCTAGTATTATTGTGTTGTGTTCTATTTGATTTCTGGAATTAAGAAGGATTTGTTTGACGTACATGGATGAGCCACTGTTTGGGGCATAGATATTTATGATTGTTATGTCTTGCTGATTTATGCTTCCCTTAAGCAGTATGTAATGTCCTTCTTTATCCCTTCTGACTAGTTTTGGCTTGAAGTCCTCATTATCTGAAATGAGGATGGATACTCTAGCTTTTTTGCTGTGTCCGTGTGCATGGTATGTTTTTTCCCATCCTTTCACTTTTAGTCTATGGGTATCTCTTTCTATGAGATGAGTCTCTTGCAGGAAGCATATTGTTGGATTTTTCTTCTAAATTCAATTTGCTAGTCTATGTCTTTTGATTGATGAGTCCAGGACATTAACATTCAGGGTTATTATTGTGATATGATTTATATTCCCAGTCATTTGACCATTTTTGTTTTTTGACATGATTTGGTTTCTCCTTTATTTGGCTATTCCTTTAGGCTAGTTCCTCCCGTTGCTGATTTGCATCATTGTTTTTCATCTCTTCCCCATGGAATATTTTGCTGAGAATGTTCTGTAATGCTGGCTTTCTTTTTGTAAATTCTTTTAGTTTTTGTTTATCATGGAATGATTTTATTTCATCGTCAAATTTGAAGGTAAGTTTTGCTGGGTATAAGATTCTTGGTTGGCATCCATTTTCTTTCAGGGCTTGGTAAATGTTGTTCCAGGCCCTTCTAGCTTTTAGGGTCTGGATTGAAAAATCTGCTGATATTCTTATTGGTTTCCCCTGAATGTAATTTGATTCTTTTCTCTCGCGGTTTTTAAAATTCTGTCTTTATTTTGTATGTTAGGTATTTTTATAATAATGTGCCTTGTTGTGGATCTGTTGTAATTTTGTATATTTGGAGTCCTATAAACCTCTTGTACTTGGTTTTCCAGTTCATTCTTCAGATTTGGGAAATTCTCTGATATTATTTCATTGAATAGATTGTTCATTCCTTTGGTTTGTTTCTCTAAGCCTTCCTCAATCCCAATAATTCTTAAATTTGGCCTTTTCATGATATCCCATAGTTCTTGGAGATTCTGTTCATGATTTCTTACCATCTTTTCTGTTTGGCCAACTTTGTTTTCAAGATTAAATATTTTTTCTTCAATGTCTGAGATTCTGTCTTCCAGGTGTTCTATCCTATTGGTTATGCTTTCTATGGAGTTCTTAATTTGGTTTATTGTTTCCTTCATTTCAAGGATTTCAGTTTGTTTTTTCAGTATCTCCAACTCTTTATTGAAATGATCTCTTGCTTCCCGTATTTGGTCTTTTAACTGTTGATTGGTGCGATCATTTAATGCCTGCATTTGCTCTTTCATCTCCTCCTTCAATGCCTGCATTTGCTCTTTCATCTCCTTGTTTGCTTCCCTGATTGTTTTAATTATGTACATTCTGAACTCCCTTTCTGACATTTCTTCTGTTGTGCTATCATTGGGTTTTATTGATATAGTATCTAGGTTTGTTTGGGCCATTTTCTTCCCTTGTTTTCTCATATTGGTCAGATGTCAGTGGGACTCTGAGATATTGCAGATTTTCTCTATTGGCTTATAGTGTCCCTGTAGATTTCCAGTATATCACCTCCCAGCCTTCAGTAGTCTGAAGTCTTGGAGGAAGTTGGTAATGCAGTGCTTCCAAAGAAAGCTGCCCCTAGCCCATTACTGGTTCCAGGGCTTGGAACTGGCTCTGTGTGGAAAGGCTCTCACTGAGCGGTCTGCTCCCAGAAGCTGGCAGTGAGAGGAGCCTGCCATCGGAGGGAGCAGGGTTGCTTGGGGAAGTCCCTGGCTGCCCTGTCCTCGTCCCTGAAGCTGCCTGTGGGCCGGAGCTCACCGCTGTCTCCTGGACTTGGAGCTGGTTCTGTGCCGAAAGGCTCTCACTGGGGGGCCTGCTCCGAGAAGCTGGCCGTGAGGGAGGAGCCCACCACCGGAGGTAGTAGGGCTACCTGGGGAAGACTCTAGCTGCCCTATCCTGCTCTGAGAAGCTGCCCCTATCCGGGCCTGTCCCCCAGGCCGAGCCTTACCCGGTGGGGGAGACTCACCCCGTGGCTCTATTTTATTCCGAGTCTCTCAATGCCTCCCCTTCTTGAATCCTGGTTTCCTGTGTGACAGGAGATGCAGTCACCCTCCAGTTCACCATCTTGGATCACCCCATCTCTATGTTCTTTATAAAACCTAGCATAGGACATTTCATATGAGTGAAAAATAATATTTATGGAATGAATATGTAAATGAATTAATTACCACAAATTTTCAGGGTTTATTTCCACTTCGTGTTGCCAAAACATTTACACACATAGAACACGTGGGTGATTGATTTCAAATGGTAAAACATGTGCATGATTAACAGAATTTTCTTATATTTTTTTTTCTGGATGTTTTAGCATTGGTAAAATAGGTAAATGCTCTGAAAACCATAGGACTATTTTAGTATTAACTAATTTATTTTACATCTATTCAATAAAAACCATGAGTCAAGTTTTTGTAAATGACATCAGTCAAATCTAAGTAATGAATATAGGTGTGTATGTGTATATGTGAATATTGTCTTTCTGTCTATTGAAACTTTTGGCACTCATTGCTATGAAGCCCTGTGCACATTTTGTGATATTTTCTTTTTATTGCAATGCTCAGAAGGATTATGCATCAACCATCAACAATCTGTTTATGAAAGAGGGAACACTCTGGGAATTGTCAGTAAGATCGTCTTCATATCAGTGCATACTAATGAACATTTGCTGTTCAATAAAACTGCTGGGGTCTGCAAAACTAGAAACTTGATAATATATTTATTTTTCTTTTTAAAAAGAATTTGTACTTACAGGAAATGGTAGAGGGAATAGATAATCATATTTTATACTACTCTGGATAAATATTTGTAGAGAAATAAAACACATAAAAGAGAAAGAAAGAATGTGCATCAAAAACATATTCTAATAATACATAAAATATTACAATATATTGCACAAGTAAAATGTTAACAGCTTTTCATGTTGCAGAACATAAAATTCTTCAGTAACTCTCTTTATTCAAAACTGTATTTTCCTTTATGACTATTTAAGCTTACACATTGCTATACTTTATTTAAAGTATATGTCTATTCTTACAATTCTTTTGCAAGAAAATTTACAAGATGTGTTCACAATGCTGAAATTATAACAAATATTTATCATAGATTTCTACCTTGGTTTATATTAGTGAGAGAGATTTTAAACCAAAGCTTCAGTGCTTAAAATTTATACCATAAGGATAAAAAGGAGGTTTTCATTTGTATTTTGTGTGTGTAAACTTTGTTTCTTTATCCCTTCCCAATCTCCTTTGTAAAATTTTGACCAATTTTGGTTCAAATTAGAGTTAATCCATAAAAAGATCTGTGGGGGCATGTAATTTGTGTTTGTTTTAAATGGCTAAATGACAAATTAAATATTGGCAGACTATATAAAATGCAAGATGAAACAGTGATCAATCTGTGCAGATAGACTCCATCTCTGGTCACTTTGAATATATATAGATATAGATATCTCATATATTTTTATAACATTATAATTATATGGTATAAATCATATAAATAAAATAATACAAAACTCCAAAGTACAATTTTCTCTTTGATCTGCTTTTTAAAATATTATCTATTTTATTTTATTGATCTTATTTTTAATTAACATTTACAAGGTACAGTATAATATTTCAGCATGTATATATAACATGTAGTGATCAAATCAGGGTAATTTATCATTTCCCTCATTTCTTTATGTTTGGAGCTGTTTTCAGGTAGCATTTTCTCTGTTGTGACCCAAAGACATAACAAGAGAAATTTTGGAGGAGAAAAAATTTATTTGGGGGCTCAGGTTTCAGATATCTTAGTCCATATATGGCTCATTCCATTGTTCTGGGCACAAGGTGAGACAGAACATCATGGAGGAAAGATGTGGAGGAGGAAAGATGTGGAGGAGGAAAGCAGCTCAGGACAGAATGATCAGGAAGCAGAGAGAGAGAGAGAGAGAGAGAGAGAGAGAGAGAGAGAAAGAGAAAGCTCTGCTCAATAAGTACAAAATATTTATCCCAAAGGAAATCCCTCAGGGACCCACCTCCCCTAGCCATACCCTACCTGCCTATGGTTACCACCCAGTTAATCCTTATCACTGTATTTATGTGCTGATTAGGTTAGACTCAATCCAATAATTTCACCTATAAATGTTATTGCATTGTCTCACACATGAGCTTTTGGTGGACGCCTCATATTTATACCATAATGGGAGCCTTTGAACTTCTCTGTTCTAGTTTTCCACATAGTATATAAGTTACCGTGAGTTATAGCCACATCACTATACTGTAAATCACTAGAACTTATTGCTTCTAAGTAATCATACTTTGGTACCAGTTATCAGTTATTCCCTCTGTCCTATCCCCCAATCTCTAGAATTCACGATTCTATATGAAGATCAATATTTTAGATTGCTCATGAGAGAGAATGTGGTATTTTTATCTTTCTGTACCTGGCTTACTTTGCTTAAGTTGATGTGTTTAAATTCCACTCATTTTCCTGAAAGTGACAGAAATTTATTCTTTTTATGGAAGTATAATATTCCATTGTGCCTTTTCTGTCTAAACAATACTCCGTTGTATATATTATTTTAGTCAGCTTTGTTTTCTTTTGTGACCAAAATACCTAACAGTAACAATTAGAAGAAGAAAATTTTATTTTGGGACTCGTGGATTCAGAGGGCTCAGGCCATAGATGACTGATTCCATTCCTCATGGCCCAAGGTAATGCAGGACTTCATGGCAGAAGAGTATTGTGGAGGAAAATGATTTAGGCATGACCACCAAGAAGCAGACAGAGAAAACTCCATTATCTGGTAACAAAATATATATCCCAATGGCATGACCCCAGTGACCCACCTCCTCCAGCCACACTCTACCTGCCTGAGTTATCACCCAGTCAATCTATTCAAGTGGAGTAATTCACTGATTAGGTGAAGATCCTCATGCCCAGTTTTTCTTGTATTGTCTCACATCTTTTGGAAGACACCTAATATCTAAACCATAACACATATATACCAAATTTTATTTGTGTTCATTAGATGATTAACACTAGGTTGATTCCATAGTTTGACTACTGTGAATAGTGCCACAATAAACAAGGGAGTGCAGATATCATTGACATACTGATTTCTTTTCCTTTGGATTTGCCAGTATTTTGTTAAGGATTTTTGCATCTATGTTCATCATGGATTTTGGTCTAAAGTTTTCTTTCCTTGATGTGTCTTTGTCTGGTTTTGGTATCAGAGTGATACTATCCTCATAGAATGAATTTGGAAGGATTCCCTCCTTTTCTATTTCCTGGAATACTTTGAGGAGTATTGGTATCAGTTCTTCTTTAAAGGTCTTGTAGAATTTGGCTGAGAATCCATCTGGTCCTGGGCTTTTCTTGGTTGGTAGGCTTTTGATGGCTTCTTCTATTTTGGTGCTTGAAATTGATCTGTTTAGGTTGTGTACATCTACCTGATTCTGTTTGTGAGGATCATATGTCTCTAAAAATTTGTCAATGTCTTTTATATTTTCTATTTTTTTGGAGTATAGATTTTCAAAGTAGCTTCTAATTACATTATGTATTCAATGTCTGTTGTGGTCTTTCCTTTTTCATCACAAATTCTAGTAATTTGAGTTTTCTCTCTCCTCTTCATTAGTCTGGCTAGGGGTTTATCAATTTTGTTTACTTTTTCAAAGAACCAACTTTTTGTTTCATCAATTTTTTAAAATTGTTTCTCTTGTTTCAATTTCATTGATTTAAGTTTTGATTTTAATTATTTCCTGTCTCCTACTATTTTTGGTGTTGATCTGTTCTTCTTTCTCTAGGATTTTGAGATGTAATGTTAGGTAATTTAGTTGTTGGCTTTTTATTTTTTTGATGTATGAGCTCAATGCAATGAACTTTCCTCTTAGTACTGCTTTCATAGTGTCCCAGAGATTTTGGTAGGTTGTGTCATTGTTTTCATTTACCTCTAAGAATTTTTTTATTTCTTCCCTGATGTCTTCTGTTATCATTACATCATTCAATAGCATATTATTTAGTCTCCAGGCGTATGAGTAGCTTTTGTTTGATATTTTATCATTCATTTCTAATTACATTCCATTATGGTCTGATAGGATACAGGGTAGGATCTCTATTTTTTTTTTTATTTACAAATGGCTTCTTTGTGGCATAGCATATGGTCTATTTTGGAGAAAGATCCATGAGCTGCTGAGAAGAATTTATATTTGCTCGATGATGGATGAAATACTCTGTAAATATCCATTAAGTCTGTATCATTGATTGTATTATCTAGTTCTATAGTTTCTTTGTTCTGTTTTTGTTTGGTGGATCTCTACAGTGGCGAGAGTGGTGTTTTAAAGTCCCCCACTATTAATGTGTTTTGGCCTATTTGATTCTTAATATTGAGAAGGGTTTGCTTGATATACATAGATACTCCATTGTTTGGGGCATAAATATTTAAAATTGTTATATCTTGCTGTTTCATGCTTCCCTTAAGCAGTATGAAATGTCCTTCTTTATCCCTTCTGACTAATTTAGGTTTGAAGTCCACTTTATCTGATATTAGGATGGAGACCTCTGCTTTTATACTGGGTCCATGTGCATGGTATGTTTTTCCCCATTCTTTCACTTTTAGTCTGTGGATGTCTTTTTCTATGAGATGAGTCTCTTGAAGGCAGCTTATTGTTGGGTACTTCTTTTTAATCCAATCTGCCAGTCTATGTCTTTGGATACTTGAATTTAGGCCATTGACATTCAGGATTATTATTGAGATATGATTTGTATTCCTGGTCATTTTGGCTTACTTTTGGTTTTTCACTTATCCTTTGATTGGCTTTTCCTTTAGGGTAGTTCCTCCCTTGCTGACTTGTATTGTTGCTTTTCACTTCCTCCTCATGAAATATTTTGCTGAAAATGTTCTGCAGGGTAGGCTTTCTTTTTGTAAATTCTTTTAACTTTTGTTTATCGTGGAAAGATTTCATTTCATTGTCAGATCTGAAGGTGAGTTTTACTGCGTATAGGATTCTTGGTTGGCATCCGTGTTCTTTCAGAGCTTGAAATATATTGTTCAGTCCCTTCTTGCTTTTAGAGTCTGGGTTGAGAAATCTGCTGATATCTGTATTGGTTTCCCCTTATATGTAATCTGATGCTTTACTCTTACAGCCTTAAAATCTTATCTTTTTCCTGTATGTGAGGTACTTTCATTAATGTTTCTTGGTGTGGATCTGTTGTAATTTTGTGTACCTGGTGTTCTATAAGCCTCTTGTATTTGATTTTCCATTTCATTTTCTGATGTCATTTCATTGAACAGGTTGTTCATGCCTTTGGTTTGTATTTCTGTGACTTCCTCAATCCCAATAATTCTTAAATTTGGTCATTCTCATGATATCCCCTAATTCTTGGAGGTTCTGTTCATGACTTCTTATCTTCACAGTTTATTCAACTTTATTTTCAAGATTAAATATTTTGTCTTCATTGTCTGAGATTCTGTTGGTGATGCTTTCTATTGACTTTTTAATTTGGTTTATAATTTCTTTCATTTCAAGTATTTGTTATTTCAGAATCTCTATCTCTTTATTGAAGTGCTCTTTTGCTCCCTGCATTTGCTTTTCTAACTTTCTACTGGAATGGTCATGCATTGTCTGCATTTGCTCTCTTATCTCATCTTTTGCTTCACTGATGATTTTAAGTATGCAGATTCTAAACTCTTTTATGTCATTTCTACTGCCACGCTGTCATTGGATTCTATCACAATAGCATCATGGTTTGTTAGGGACACTTTTCCCCTGTTTTTTTTCATATTGTTTCTATATATTCCCCTCTAGCAGTGAAGGTCAGAGATGCTGAAGTTCTTCCCTTGCAGGCTTATTATGACCCTGCACTTTTCCACTACCTCTCATTTTAAGGGGAGATCAATACCAGTAGCACCCAGTACAGAGAAAATGCAACCCTGAGCCATACAGCTCCTATAAAGACTTTAACATTATTATAATGAACAGGGTCAATTTGATTTCCATTTACTAAATATTACCATATTTCTAGTTGTGAACAAGAGGATGGGGAAGGGTGTAGGATGTGAGTGAGTAAATACCTGTCAAAGGGCCTCCAGTCTCCCGCAGGTGTCTCAGGAAGGGAGCCGCCCTTCCAATGATGATGACCACACCCTCAGGAATAATTCAAAATGCCTACACCAGCCTCCAAAGAAGCTGGAGAGCCCCAGTGATTGTGTGCTGAGTCAGCATGGAGGCAGGCTCAGTGTCCCTCAGCAGTAGGGAGACAGGCGTGCAGGCTTAGTTACTGGCCTCTGTCCTTTGTGTGGGGGCAGGCTGGGGGTCTCAGCACTGGGTCCAGCCTCAGTGTGTGGGTGCAGGCTCATCAGCCTTGATTTTTTATTGTGGTAGAATCACATGATATCTACCCTTTAAATGTTTTAACTACAGACTTGTTAGCTATATTCATTTTTGTCATACAACAGATCATTAAAACTTTCTCATCTTGCATGCACCCAGTGGAAAGGAACACACAGATCCCTGACAAGTTACTTGTCAGTCTCTTGAAACCACCACCCTGCTTTCTGCCTCTAGGACCTTTAGATACCTTTAGATAACTCAGGTAGATGGAATGATATAGCATTTATCCTTCTATGGCTGACTCATTTTACTTAGCTTGTCTTCCAGGTCCATCAATGTTGTCAAATATGGCAAAATTTCCTTCTTTATTAAGACTCAATAATATTGCAATCTATATATACTGTATGCCATATTTTCATTATGCATTCATCTGGAGATGAACATGTTGGTTTTCCTGAATCAGTGTTGATATATTTCTAGGAAT
The DNA here is from genome assembly GCF_902686445.1 of Sciurus carolinensis. Taxonomy (NCBI): domain Eukaryota; kingdom Metazoa; phylum Chordata; class Mammalia; order Rodentia; family Sciuridae; genus Sciurus; species Sciurus carolinensis. The sequence goes on from NC_062232.1 coordinate 81,122,752, forward strand.
TCACCCACTTCTTATAGGTTATACAATTTGCTGATGTATAATTGTTTATAGTATTCTTGTTTATATTTTTATTAGTGCCTTTTACTTTTACAAAATAATGGATTTTGTTATGGCATATTTTACATGCATATAGCATACCCTGATCATATCTACCACCACATTATCCTTCTCTCCCCAACTTTTGATTCTCTTTCTCTTCTCTAATAATTTTCCTGCATGAAATGAAAGCATGGCATACCAAAAATTGCAGTATGCAGCAAAAGCTATAGTAAGAGAGATATTTGTAGTTATAAATACCTATATTAAAATGGTATCATAAACCTTTTATTTCTATGACATCACTTGTACTGTCTCTTCTTTCCATTCTGATTTTGTTTATTTAAGGGTTCACCACTTTTTTTTTATATTTTCAAAGTCTTAGTTTTGTTTTTTTATTTCATTTATTTCTGATGTTATCTTTAGTATCTCCTTCCTTTTACTAACTTTGGATTTAGTTTGCTTTTTATTTCTAGTTTTTTAAAAGTAAACTTAGATGATTTATTTGAGATCTTTCATTAGTACCACAGGCATTTATAGCTATAACATCCCTCTTATTACTGCTTTTTCTGTATATATATTTGGGGGTTTTATGCTTTCATTTTCATTTTTCTCAAGATATTCTTAAATTTCCCTGTTGGTTTTGTCTTTGACCTGTTGATTGTTCAGGAGTGTGTTAATATCCCCATAGATGTGAAGTTTACATTTTTTTCTTTTGCTATTAATATTTATTTTCAAACCAGTGTGGTTGGGAACTAGAGCTGTATGAGTTCAGCATTCTTAAATTTGTTAAGATTTGTCTTATGACCTATAGGAAATCTATCCTGGAGAATGATCTGTATGTCCTTGAGAAGAATTTGTTTTCTGCTTTTATTGGGTAGAATGCTTTGTATGTGTCTGTTAGGTCCATTTATTTTATGGTGTTTTTCACATTCTCTATTTCCTTATCAATCTTTTATCTTAATATTCTATTCACTATTAAAAGTTGGGTATTTAGGTCCCCTACTAATGTTGTGTCCCACTTATTTCTTCCTTAAGTTCTGTTCTTATTTGCCTAATGTATTTTGGTGCTCTCATCTTGGGTGTGTATATATATATATATATATATATATATATATATATATACTGATAATGATTATATATTCCTGGTAACTTGTCCTTTTTCTAATTCTATAATGTTCTTTTGTCTCTTGTGATATTTTTTGACAAAATCTATTTCATCTGAAATAAGTTTGGCCACCCTTACTCTCCTAGGATTTTCATTTGCATGGAATATTACTTTCATTCTTTAACATTCGGTCAATATATGTCCTTAATTATAGAGTGTGTCTCTTGTACAATGCAAATGATTAAATCATTTTCATCCATTGAGCCACTCTCCATCTATTTGAAGACATTAACACTATATTAAAAGTAACTGCTAATTAGAAAATACTTACTATTGCCATTTTAATTATTTTTTTCTGTACTTTGTATCTTTTTGATCCCTCTTTTCCTTTTTCTTCTATTTTGTTAATTTCTTTTTATTCTTTCATTTTGTGCAACAACATGCCCTGATTCCTTTTTCATATTCTTTCATTTACCATATGTGCATAAATATTTTGGGGATTTACATGAGACATAGTTATAACAATCTATTTTAAGATGATAAACACTTGACCTTAATATAATTCAAAGACTGCATTTTTACTCCTTATACCCCACTTTATGTCACAATTTTCATTGTTTTTGTTTCCTGCTTACCTAGGGATTAGAGTATGACAGATTTTGTCATTGTTCTAAGACAGGCAAGACAATTTGTTCCTCACAGTCTTTCTAAAAGCTGGAATATTGGACTCATGCTTAATTTTTGTACTCAGGGAAGAACATCTGAGTGTGGGTGTTTTCTCCCACTTGTTCCACACTGACCCAGGGTATTTGACTACAGCAAAGGAATACTTGCTTGCCTAAACTATATCACCTTATTCTTAGTGACTTCCAACCTGGTGCCTTTTATTGTTGGTTTGAGATACAAGACACAAATCATTCACTTAGGCAACTTCCCCAAAAGCCTGAAGGCAGAATGCATGTTTTAATATTTCTTCCAACTGTAGGGAGAAGCTGAGAGCTTAATTTTCTCCCAATTACACTGCACTGAGCCAGGGAGGAAGGATAATGATGAGGGATTGCCATGGACTTTTCTACTAGATTTGAGGTAGACGATTTTGTACTCATCTGGAGTGCAGAAGCATCTTTAATCATTTATAGATTTCTCACAATGAGAATTGGACTGTAAATTGCTGCTGAATCTATGTTCGCATAAGGGGAAGGAAGACTCGGGGTTTCCTATCTTACCATGTTACTGACATTCTAATATAATGCTTTTAAGATTCATTTATGGTGCTGTATTTTTTAGAACAATATGTTCATTTTTTATTGCTCAGTACTGCTCTATTGTGTTGATGTACCACAGTGTTTATTCTGACTTTAAATTTCACATATTAAATTGTTTATGTTAGTCATATCTTCTAATTCAAACAATGTAGACTCACTGGACAACATTCAATTAGAAATTCTCTGTATAATTCAAGATTTAGAACTAAGAATTGACTTTCAAATTTGAAGGTAAAACATCAATTTCATTTCCTGTTATAATGGGCCAAATTAATATTTGGATTCTCCAGGTAGCTCATTAAAATAGAATGAGTTATACTACCTTCTTTCCATACTCTGGATAAAAATTATTATTACAGTAACTCAAACTATTACTTTCCTAAAGAACCAAAGAAATTCCTCCTGATTTATTGATTTTATTTTTCAGTGCATAGTATATTTAACCTCATAAGTGAATCAATACAAATGAATATAAGCCTTAAGAAGAGACTGAGAATCTGTACTGAAAACAAAACACCAGACAATTTAATAAAAATTTCAACCACAGAAAAGAAATTCATAATAAGGTCTTCCCTACATTATATCCTGGACTCAGATGCACAAAATATGAAAGTATTTGAATCTTATAATTCCCATTTCTTTTATTGAATGATAAGTGAGTATATGCAATTTAATAATTAGTAAAATATAAATTTATATTTGCTAAGGTAATATGAGCAGTATTTTTCTTCAACAAATAACCATTAAAGTACTTTTACTGTTTTCAGATATAAACATCAATTATCCTAAACATGTAAAAATATTGAAATCTATAAATGAGAAAAAGCTATAAAATGCACAAGATAAAGGACAAAATATAACTGAACAAAAACATCTTCCCTCTTGGAAAGTGTTTTAAAAACAGAATAAAAATATGCAATTTGTTTTCTGAAACACATTGAAATGCCAAAACCTAGGCTATACCTTTACTGAAAGGCAAGTTGAGATGACTGTTTTTATCTTCCTGACATAATTAACTCAATTAAATAATGAAATATTGCCAAGGATAAAACATTTATTTTATTTTACTTATATGTATTAGTAGCAATGCTAATTTAAATCATTTAATATAAGTTAAATCATTTAAATGAAATTTAAATTTAAAATTAGAACACCCAGTTCAATCACATAACATATGTGATTCTAATCATTTCACATACAAACAGGTTGAGTTCAAACTTATAGTATGACTACATATTAAAAGGTCAAATCTTATATTTAGCTGCTGCAGTTCACAGGCAGGTAGACTCTAAATCTCAAGTTACAATTGCAGTTTTTATATCCTGTGTTCATACACACAAAAAAAAATACTGAGAAAGAAGACATAAATAGCAAACTTGAATTCTAAGAACTGTTCCTTAATCTAACATATGTGACTGTACAGATGAAAACTCGGGCTGAGGAAAGGAGTAAAGATAAGTCAACATTAAATCAAATCCTATAGAAGTTAATGTGTGGTTTAAAAAAAGGCAACACATAACAGAAACTTCACAAAAGAGAATATTTCTTTTACAATTTGCCTATTATCCTGAAGCAGAAGTTCTTCCCCAAACTTCTGATAATTTCAGAGAAGATAACAATTATTTCACAATATTCTTTCTACAAATACTAACTCTTACTTATTTCTTTATTTTTTCTGTAGGTTTACCTTTGGTATTAAAGAATGTTGTTTTTATCTTTTATTCCAGTAATAGGGATGGAATCTAGCGCCTTGCAAATTGTTGGGATGTACTTTATCACTGAGTCACAGCACCTTAAAAATATTTGTAACCATTAAATAATAATTTCTCCCAAATACATAATTTCTCATGCCACAATTGTTAAACAGAAGAGCAATTGAGAAGATCTACTTTGCCTCATTGAACTAGAATTGAAATGGAAATTAAAGGGACAGTAGTCAACTTTCTGTCTGATAGCAGTAAACAATCATCTAGGAAAAATAAGAAGATCTTTTCAATCTAGTCTGCTTTTTCTTCCAAACTGACTCCCTAATGATCTTATGCCACGTGCAATTTTATGTCCTTGCTAACAAAAAAAAAAAAAAAAAAAAAAAAAAAACACTGGAAACGATCCAAGATGGTGGACTAGAGGGAGGCTGCATTTCTTGTTGCTCCATAACTTGGGTTTCAAGCAGAGGACATCTGTTTCTTGATGAGACAGTTTTTGCTGCTTATCGATCCCATGCTGTTTATCCCATTTGTCTACTGTGATCACCTGCACTCTGCCAACATATTGACTACTTTTTGAGCACAGATTGCTCACTGATACCTATCATCTGCCATTTGCCTGCCTCTTGCCTGCCTATCCCCTTCCTTTCACCAACCCATCATCCGCTGCCCAAGGTCCACCTGCAGATTGTTCACTGGTAACCAGCAGACCAACCACAGACTGTCAGGGGATCTCCAGCTGCCTGCTCTTGCCTGGAAGTTCACTATCACAGTACCTGCAGGTTTGGTTAAAAATGGCTGCCGCCATTTTGAGACAACAGCCAACCTGTAGGACTCCTGGTTGGAATGACCGAGCCCTGTCTCCAGGACCCCTCAACCAGACTGACCACACCCTGCCTCCAGGACCCCTGCTTGACCATCTGCACCCTCCTCCAGGACCCCTGGTTGACCATGCTCACACCCCAAGCTGCAGCTCCCCACTTGCCAGCACATTTGGAAGCCAGAGTGGCCATCTTGGATTATCCTGGAAGTGGTAACTCTCATCTTTAGGTGGGGAAAATCCCATCCTGAGACCTGCTGGAGACTGGAAGCTTATTTTCAGGTACTTTTCATGCATCAGGCTACTGAAGACTGGGAGATTTGAATACTATATGACTATTATAGTGTAGAATTTTTTTTCTTTTTTCATTTTTTTCTCCTTTTTGAAAAATTTTACATTTTTATTTCATTACTCTTCTCACTCTATTTTCCTTTTGTTCACCTATTTGCTCAGAGTCTCTTTCTCTCTTTTCTCATGCTAACAACCAACTTCTTTTGATTATACTTTCATTCTATGGTCTAGAACTTCTATAAACTCTTTTCTTATCCCATTAACAGCTAAATTCCACACCCCTCCCTATCCTCTTTGTCCTCCATTAGAAACTGCAGACCTTATTGCAAATCTATTTGTTATACTGTACATAATAATTGAAATCATTCTGCTTATTATGACAACATTATTAACATCTTCATATGGGTTTTTGGTTTATGGTTGCATATTGTCTCTACTAGGCACTGCTAATATTGATCCACCCTTTAAATAAAAGGGTTTGGAAATCTATAGGGTCACTATAAGCCTATGGGGGGAAACTAAAATACCCCAGATCTGCACTGCTACAGGGGAAGATACACAAACAACATGAAAAAACAAGGAAGAAAATGATTCAAACAAACCTAGATTCTATATTAATAGAATCCAGTGACAGCTTGGTAGGAGAAATGTCAGAAAAGGAGTTCAGAATAAACATAATTAAAATGATTTATGTAACAAAGGATGAGATAAGAAAGCAAACGCACGCAATGAATGATCACACCAATAAGCAGTTGAAAGAGCAACTGCAGGAAGTAAAAGATCATTTCAACAAAGAGAGATTCTCAAAAAACAAACAAACAAACATAAATCCTTGAAAGGAAGGAAACAATAAACCAAATAAAAAACTCAATAGAAAGCATTTCCAACAGACTAGATCACTTGGAAGACAGAACCTCAGAAAACGAAGACAAAATATTTAAGCTTGAAAATAAAGTTGACCAAACAGAGAAGATGATAAGATATCATGAACAGAATCTCCAAGAACTATGGGACATCATGAAAAGACAAAATTTAAGATTTATAAAGATTGAGGAAGGCACAGAGATACAAATCAAAAGAATGAACAATCTATTCAATGAAATAATATCAGAAAAATTTTCAAGCCTGAAGAATGAAATGGAAAATCAACTACAAGAGGCCTACACAACACTGAATGTACAAAATTACAACAGAACCACACCAAGGCACATTATAATGAAAATGCCTAACATTCAAAATAAAGATAGGATTTTGAAGACTGTGAGGAAAAAGCATCAGATTACATATAGGGAAAAACCAATATGGATATCAGCAGATTTCTCAGCCCAGAACCTAAAAGCTAGAAGGGCCTGGAACAACATATTTATAGCTCTGAAAGAACATGGTTGCCAACCAAGAATCCTATACCCAGCAAAACTAACCTTCAGATTTGAAGACAAAATAAAATCCTTCCATGATAAAAAAAGTTAAAATACTTTACAAATAGAAAGTCTGCCCTACAGAATATTCTCAACAAAATATTCCATGAAGAGGAAATGAAAAACAACAAAAGTAGGTCAGCAAAGGGAGGAATTACCTTAAAAGAAAAAACAATCAAAGGAGAAACCAAGTTGAGTTAAACACCAAAAATAAGTCCAAATGACTGGGAATACAAATCATATCTCAATAATAACCCTGAACATTAATAGCCTAAACTCATCCATGAAAAGACATAGACTGGCAGATTTGAATAAAAAGAAAGACCCAATAATATGCTGCATTTAAGAGACACATCTCATAGATAAGGAAATCCATGAACTAAAGGTGAAAGGATGGGGAAAAAAAACTACTATGCACATTGACTCAGTTAAAAAGTGGAGGTTTCCATCCTTATTTGAGATAAAGGACTTCAAGACAAAGTTAGTCAGAACAGAAAAAGAAGAACATTTCATACTGCTTAAGGGAACCATAAATCAGGAAGCCATAACAATTGTAAATATTTATGCCCCTAACAATGGTGCATCCATGTACATCACACAAATCCTTCTCAATTGCAGAAATCAAATAGACCACAACATAATAATTCTGGGTGACTTTAACACACTGTTGTGACCACTGGATAGACCTTCCAAACAAAAACCAAACGAAAAAACCATAGACCTCAATAAAACAATCAATAACTTAGACTTAACAGACATATATAGAATATTTCATCAATATGTGAATACAGTTTCTTCTCAGCAGCACAAGGAACCTTCTCTAAAATGGGCCATATGTTATGCCACAAAGCAACACTCAGTAAATAAAAAAAAATAGAGATTCTACCTTGTGCTCTATCAGATCATAATGTAATGAAATTAGAAGCCAATGACACAATATAAAACAGAAAATACTCCAACACCTGGAGACAAAATAATATGCTGTTGAATGAAGCATGGATAACAGAAAACATCAGGGAGGAGATAAAAAAACCTCTTAGAAGTAAATGAGAATGATGATACAACATATCAAAATATTTGGGACACTATGAAAGCAGTACTAAGAGGAAAATTCATTGCAGGGAGCACATTCAAGAAAAGAATAAAAAGTCAACAACTAAATTACCTAACAATACGTCTCAAATCCCTAGAAAAAGAAGAACAGAATAATACCAAATCTAATAGAAGACAGGAAATAATTAAAATCAGAGCTGAAATCAATGAAATTGAAACAAAAGAAACAATTCAAAAAATTGACATAACAAAGTTTGCTCTTTGATAAAGTAAAAAAAAATAGACACTTAGAAACACAAAGAGAAGGAGAGAGAAACTCAAATTACTAAAATTCGTGATGAAAAAGGAAATATCACGACAGACACCACTGAAATACATAACATAATGAGAAGCTACTTTGAAAATCTATACTCCAACAAAATAGAAAATCTCAAAGACAAATTTCTAGAAACATAGGATCCTCCCAAACTGAACCAAGAGGACATACACAATTTAAACAGATCAATTTCAAGCAATGAAATAAAGGAAACTATCAAAAGCCTACCAACCAAGAAAAGCCCAGGACCAGATGAATTCTCAGCTGAGTTCTACAAGACCTTCAAAGAAGAACTCATTCCAATACTTCTCAAAGTATTCCAGGAAATAGAAAAGGAGGGAACCCTACCAAACTCATTCTATGAAGCTAGTATCATCCTCATAGCCAAACCAGGCAAAGACACATCAAGGAAAGAAAATTTTAGACCAATATCTCTAATGAATACAGATGCAAAAATCCTCAACAAAATCCTGGCAAATCGCATACAAAAACATATTAAGAAGATAGTGCACCATGATTAAGTGGGGTTCATCCCGGGAATGCAAGGTTGATTTAATATCCAGAAATCAATAAATATAATTCATCACATCAATAGAATAAAGGTTAAGAATCATATGATTATTTCAGTTGACACAGAGAAAGCATTCAACAAAATACAACATACTTTCATGGTCAAAACACTAGAAAAAATAGGAATAGTAGAAGATACCTCAACATAGTAAAGGCTATTTATGCTAATCCCATGACCAACATCATTCTAATGGAGGAAAACTGAAACCATTCCCTTTAAAAACTGGAAGAATACAGGGATGCCCTCTTTCATCACTTTTATTCAACATCATCCTTGAAATACTAGCCAGAGCAATTTGGCAGACTAAAGAAATTAAAGGGATACAAATAGGAAAAGAGGAACTCATGCTGTCACTATTTGCTGAGGACACTATTCTATATTTAGAGGATCCAAAATACTCCAACAGAAAGTTTCTAGACCTCATAAATGAACTCAACAAAATAGCAGAACATAAAATCAACATGCATAAATCTAAAGTATTTTTATTCATAAGTGATGAAACATCTGAAAAGGAAATGAGGAAAACAACTCCATTCACAATAGCTTCAAAAAAATAAAATACTTGGGAATCAATATAATCAAATAGATGAAGAATCTCTACAATGAAAACTACAGAATATTAAAGAAAGAAATTGAGGAAGACCTTAGAAGACAGAAAGATCTTCCTTGTTCTTGGATAGGCAGAATTAATATTATCAAGATGACCATACTTCCAAAGGTGCTATACAGATTTAACACAATTCCAATTAAAATCCAAAAGACATTTCTCATAGAAATAGAAAAATTAATCATGAAATTCATCTGGAAGAACAAAAGACCCAGAATAGACAAAGCAATCCTGGGCAGGAAGAATGATACAGAAGGTATCCCATACCAGACCTTAAACTACTATAAAGTAATAGTAACAAAAATGTCATGGTATTGACACAAAATAGACAAGTAGACCAATGGTACAGGATAGAAGACATAGAGACAAACCCACATAAATACAGTTATCTCATACTAGACAAAAGTGCCTAAAACTTACAGTGGAGAAAAGATAGCCACTTCAACAAATGGTGCTGGAAAAACTGGAAATTCATATGCAGTGAAATGAAATTTAACTCTATCTCTCAACCTGTACAAAGCTCAACTCACAATGGATCAAGGATCTATGAATTAGGTCCAAGACCCTTCACCAAATAGAAGAAAAAGTAGGCCCGAATCTACATCACGTTGGCTTAGGGTCAAACTTCCTTAACAAGACACCCATAGCCCAAGAAATAAATGCAAGAATCAAAAAATGGGATAGATTCAAAGTGAAAGTTTTCTCAGCAAAGGAAACAATCCATAATGTGAAAAGAGAGACTATAGAGTGGGAGAAAATCTTTCCCACACACATTTCAGACAGAGCACTAATCTCCAAAGTTTATAAACAACTTAGAAAACTTTACACCCAAAATACAAAGAATCCAATCAATAAATAGGCTAAGGAACTGGGCAGACACTTTACAGAAGAAAATATACAGGTGATCAACAAATATATATGAAAAAGTGCTCATCATCTCCAGTAATTAGAGAAATGCAAAGTAAAACCACCCTATGATTTCATCTAACTCTAATTAGAATGGCTATTATCAAGAACACAAGCAATAAAAAGTGTTGGCGTGGATGTGAGGAAAAAGGCACACTCATACATTGGTGGTGCAGTTGCAAATTGGTGCAACCACTCTGGAAAGCAGTATGGAGATCCCTCAGAAAACTTGGACCCATTTGATCCAGTTATCCCACTCCTCAGTTTATACCCAAAGGACTTAAAATCAGCATACTACAGTGATGCAGCCACATCAATGTTCATAACTGCTCAATTCACAATAGCCAGATTGTGAAACTAACCTAGATGCCCTTCAATTGATGAATGGATAAAGAAACTGTGGTATATATATACAATGGAATATTACTCAGCCATAAAGAAAAATAAAATTATGGCATTTGCTGGTAAATGGATGGAATTGGAGAATATCATGCTAAGTGAAATAGGCCAAACCAAAAAAATCCAAAGACCAAATGTTCTTCTGATAAGTGGATGATGATGCATAACTATGGGGGGTGGTGGGGGGACGGAGAAGAATGAATTAGCTTTGGATGGTATAGAGGAAAATGGGGGGGTGGGAGAAGGAAAGATAGTAGAATGAGACAGTATTACCCTATGTATATGTATGTTTACATGAATGGAGTGAATCTACATTGTGTACAACCATAGAAATGAAAAGTTGTACCCCATTTGTGTATAATGAATCAAAATGCAGTCTGTAAAATTAAAAAAAAATAATTAAAAAAAACTGATAACATTTTTTTTTGTAAAATAGAGAAGTATTTCCATTCATCAGGATTATACACAATAGGCAATCAGGTAAGTTTCAAGATCCCAAGCACCACAGAAAGAATGAAGTTTATAACCATAATATTTAGTGTAGAATGCCAAACTACAGTGTTAATTTCAGTCAAACAGAATAAAGGGGTCACCAAATTTATTTTCTTACTAATAAGAGAAGAATGAAAAAGTCCATAAAATGAAATAGCCTGCATTGAGAACATGTTCTTATTGTGTTTTTAGCAACATATATACATACATATCAGAAAAGGCAAGAGAACATTATCCAACATAGAGTATCATTTGTTTACCCTGTGATTAAATGGATGGCTGGAAGATGCATCTTGCTGTTGCTGCCTTGCATTGCAAGAGACTACAGAATCACATATGACTAGTACTTCAAAAAGATCATGCACGAAACTAAACTCAAAATGGATTAAGGATCTCGGAATCAGACCAGAGACCTTGCATCTTATAGAAGAAAAAGTAGGTCCAGAGCTTCAACATGTCAGCTTAGGACCAGACTTCCTCAACAGGACTCCCATAGCACAAGAAATAAAATCAAGAATTAATAACTGGGATAGATTCAAACTAAAAAGCTTTCTCTCAGCAAAGGAAACTATCAGCAATGCAAAGAAAGAGCCTACAGAGTGGGAGAAAATCTTTGCCAATCATACTTCAGATAGAGCGCTAATCTCCAGAATCTATAAAGAACTCAAAAAACTCTACACCAAGAATGTAAATAATCCAATTGACAAATGAGCTAAGGAAATGAATAGACACTTCACAGAAGAAGATACACAAGCAATCAACAAACATATGGGAAAATGTTCATCATCTCTAGTAATAAGAGAAATGCAAATCAAAACCACCCTAAGATTCCATCTCACCCCAATTAGAATGGCAATTATCAAGAATACAAGCAACAACAGGTGTTGGCGAGGATGTGGGGAGAAAGGTACACTCTTACATTGCTGGTGGGGCTGCAAATTAGTGCAGCCACTCTGGAAAGCAGTGTGGAGATTCCTTAGAAAACTTGGAATGGAACCACCATTTGACCCAGCTATCCCACTCCTTGGCCTATACCCAAAGGACTTAAAATCAGCATATTACACAGATACAGCCACATCAATGTTCATAGCTGCTCAGTTCACAATAGCCAGATTGTGGAACCAACCTAGATGTCCTTCAATTGATGAATGGATAAAGAAAATGTGGTATATATATACAATGGAATATTACTCAGCCATAAAGAATGATAAAATTATGGCATTTGCAGGCAAATGGATGAAACTGGAGAATATCATGCTAAGTGAGATAAGCCAATCTCAAAAAACCAAAGGAAGAATGATATCGCTAATAAGTGGATGATGACACATAATGGGGGGTGGGAAGGGTTAGTGTTGGGGTTGGAGTTGGGTTTAGGGAGGGGAGCAGGAATGGAGGAAGGAAGGACTGTATAGATGGAGGGGAAGGGTGGGAGGGGAGGGGGGGAAGGGAAAAAATGGCAGAATGAATCAAACAACATTACCCTATGTAAATTTATGATTACACAAATGGTATGCCTTTACGCCATGTACAGACAGAGAAACAACATGTATCCCATTTGTTTACAATAAAAAAAAATCAAAATACAAAGTACAATTTAACTGAATGCATACAGAGTTGAAAAATATTGTCAAATATTTTAGGTCAGAGATGCGCTGTGCTTTTCTTCATGTGAGTTACATGTATAATATATTTTGCATTAGTTCAACAGTAGCAATAATCAATTCTTTGGGGGTTCTTCTGACATTATTTTTTGCTACAGTATGCATAGTGGAGTTCTCTACTGTTTTATTGCAATTTGAAATACCACGTTTCTTCTAGAATTGAAAATTACATTCAAGAATATAAGTCATGCTCAATATACAGTGGTGGTATATTTTTAGATGCATATTTCAACAACTGACCGTGAGATCCTAAGGAAGGAAATTCCTGATTTGTGAGAAGAATGTAAGTGGCAATCCTCTTAAGTGTGTGAGGAAATCTTTGCTTTTGCCTTTCCTATTTTTTTTTTTTTTTTTTTGGTGCTGGGAATTGAACCCAGAAGCACTTAATCACTGAGCCACATCCCCAGCCCACATTTGTTTTTTATTTTGAGATAGGGTCTTTCTTTTTTATTTTGTTTTGACCCTTAATAACTTGCAAAGACTGACTTTGATCAGGAGGCCTCAGTATCCAGAGCTACTGGGATTACAGACATGCACCAAGGAACCCTATTGTTCCTTCCTATTCTTCTAATGCGCACATGAATGCATGTTTTATTTACATACACAACTCACAACATTTTAGGACTGTGATAATTAAGCAATTTGGACCAAAATCTGTTCTCTTGGAGATGATGTAATTTTTCCATAATTCAATAGGGCTCTATTTTCTGCTCTAATTTGGAAGAGTTTTCAAACTACTTGGTTTTTCAGAATGTATTTTTATGAAACATTTGATGGTTTTCATTCTTTGGTCCAAGATACACAGAAGTTTAAAAAAAATGCATGTGAACAAATACAATTCATGAACTCTTAATATGACTCCTGAATGATGTCATTGTTCTAGTTGTATGAATTATACTAAAAGGTAGCTATAGCAAACTACCTTCTAGTAGTAGATAAAGCCTAATATTGTAAATGTATAAACATGTCTACCCCAGGTTAAGCCCTCTTTTTGCAGAAGTTTTCAAAATATTTTCTTAGGAACCTGAATATCCTAAAACTTCCAAATTTAAGTACATAATAAAGAAAAAGATAATATTAATTTAGCAAATATTTATCAATATCTAATAAAAGGCTTATGTGCTTTACATTACTTTGACTTAGGGGTCACAAGAAAAATGAAAGGAAATCTCTTTATACTGAAAGTTTATAAGTTATTTGGTAGATGTAAAATGTACATAGGTGGTTAAGAGTATAGTACCAGAAAGAGTATAACAATTTCTATAAAATAAGTATACTGTGACTAAGGAGATAGTACATTTGAAATAGGGAGAAGTCAAGGAAAGTTCTTCAGCAGAGATTTCACTTCAAGTTGGTAGAATTTAGAAAAAGAGCATTATCTCTCATATCAGTCTTTGTCAGAATTATCTTTTTTAACAAAAGTAACAGAATCCCAACAAAAGTTTAGGAACAAAAAACAACTTATTTTCTCTTGTTGCTGTAAGGTCTACAACCATCAGCCAACTTCAGTCATTGCTTGAAATCAAGAGATCAAGCAATGACATTAGGCCATCTAAATCTACTGTCCCTGAATTTTTGTTAGCACCATTTTCAGGCAAGTTGTTCTTGGCAGTTTTAGATTTACATAGCAGCTTTCTACCTCTGGAGAAAAGGGAGGATGAAATGCTCAACATAAAATTTCATTGGTCTGGATTAGATTATATGTTCATATTTGAATGAATCATTATGGCTAGAGGGATGTAATGCTTTTATTAGCCACACCTGAGATACACTAAATCCTGGGGTTGAAAGCAAAGGCAGAAACATTATTCAATGAAAACAGAAAATTCAGTACCATAGGAAAGAAGAACAGAATACTTAGTAGCAAAATAAATGTCCCTATGTGGTAGGACATTGGGGAACTTTTTAAACATACCTGAACTGTACTTTGCTCATTTAAAAAGGAAATGATTTAACTCTCTTCATAAAGTTATTGTTAGGATGAAATTTGATGTTGTATATAAAACTTCTGGTATTTGGTATGCTGTTGGTGAATGTTAGTTTCTTTCCCCTTTTACAGTCCCTATGCATTCTAGGATTCTGGATTGGCCTAACATTAATGTGAGCACAAATACACAAAGGCTCATACTCCCACACACCCAAACATAATCATACACAGAGAGATCCCATTGCACGATATGGTAAGTAGTACATGGAAATAGGGCTGTAATATATCACTCACAAGTTTTACCTGAGGCAATTCTTTTTGTCATTACCTTTACACTTAATCAAATTGAGGTACAATTGATAGTTTGAGTCTGAAAAATCTCAACTTTAGGAAATGTAATTGGTTTAATACAAAAAAACTCACAAAACTGTTAACCATTCTCAAGTTACTCTTAAAATTGAAATTGAGCCATAAAAATAGTTTCATCTGCTATGATTAGGGACAATACCATTTTAACCTATACTATGGAAGCTATAGAAAGTCATATTGAGCCTGAGATTCTTTGTATTTTAGGTGCTAAGAGGAGGAAAATGGATATTGAATCTTCATTTAGGAAGATATAATCAAAATTGAATAAATAGTAGACACAGTAGAAATATCTATTCTTGTTTCCTACTAGAATCTCTTGAGGTTAGACCAATGCATTTCTACATTTAATCTAGCAGGGCATGTAGTTAAGAGACCCATAAATGGAAAGTGACCATGCAAATTGCAAATAATTTAAATTCTATCATATTTCAAGTTGAAATCTTCCATAAAATCTTATTCATTAGGCACACACACATTTCTAATTATGATCACAAACAATACTAAAATCAATGATTTTCAGTGACCTACCTATCACATTCTAACAGGAAGTTTACATTATGCTTATGCTTAGGACTTGTCTTATTAGTGAATCCTCAGGACTGCTAACTTAGTGGGCAGATATAGTACAAGGGAACAAAGTATTTTAATTTATAATCTGCACAAACACAGAACAGAAACAGAGAAGAAACTATACACAACAGAAAGCGTTTAAAGGAATAAGAAAAGGATGAAAAAAAGTCATCAGTAATATCACTAATTATGATAATATGAACAAGTTAATATCACATGTTAAAAGATTTGTTCTGATTGGTATAAAACAATAACAAAAAAAATGCTGTTTCTAAGTAACACACATAAATGATATGGTTGGAAAAAACAACAGAAAAACTACATGGCAGACAAATGCTAACAAAAGGAAAGCAAGTATACTACTAATAATGGGAAACAAAATAGAATCTATAGTAAAATAATCAGAAGAATTTTTTAAGTACAGTAATTAATGAGGAAACATTTACAAGCATTCATGAATACATACCAACGATAGTTAGCTAACTAAACAAATGAACAAGGAGATTTGGGGAGGACGGTTTATTGTAAAGGTACAATAGTATTGGTAAGTGTGGTGGGAGTACAAGAAAGTCAACATTTTGCATCTATCAGAATAAATATTGGAGTATGCAAGACTCACCAAAGGATACTCAATTTGGAGAAAATGTTGATGAAAAGTTTACAAGTATCCACAGACTTTTTACTTGTATTAAAAATTGAGTAACCATATAGTGGACGAATTGGACAGTACTTTGTATAATTAAAATTAACAACAAACTTACATTACTAGTGAGGAGCAGATGAAGACGGTGTGCATACAGGTGTGATTTCTAACAGTGATACAGAATTACCTATATAGTATTCTGGTTAAAATGCATAATCTGAATCCAAACATTAGGACATATCAGACAAATCCAAAAAGAAAATCATTCTATTAAAACAAATTATTAGAAAACAATAGAGGTTGGCCAGGTACTGTGGTACTTTGTCAAAACAAAAGACAAAGAAAAGAGGTTCAAGAGTAAAGAGACTGGACAAATAAACACCTGACCCCAGACTAGTTTTTTATTGTGTCAATTGACAAAAATAGATACAAATATTAGACTGAATGAGTAAATCAATGCTAAGTAAACTGAGTTAATATTTTTACTCTGTCTATGTAAAGGGTCAGGACATACTGTCTGTATGTTAACTTAAAAGGTTTTAGAAAAGAGGTACACACACAGACACAAACATGTGCATATGTTGTGTGTACATCCATGTATAGAAATTGAAAGTTCATGGTAAAATTTTAGCAATGTTAGTGATAAATGAATTCACATAGAGAACATGTTGGAGTTTTATGCACTATTCTTTTTCATTCAAGATATCTGTATGCTTGACCTTATTTCCTAAAATAAGTTAAAAAATTTAAAAGTGGTGAAGGTGGATATGTTACATGCATAAAAGACATAATTCAAGGAAAATATACAAAGCACATGAAATTTTAGTGAAACTTATAAAATAACTTCAAAATATGAAATTACTACCATTTTCAGGTCAAAATGGCAATTATTGGCCTGAAATTATTGGTAATTTCATACTGTTTAACTTAATGCATTAAAGGAAACATATATTCTCTATTTTTCATGTTTCTACATGAGGAACTTTGTAAGCTGGCATTGCTTACTTACATCTCTCTGTACAAAGCGAAGCAAAGAGAGTTTAGACTGATAATTGTCATGCTTAGTCCTTCTGTCTGTCTACTCCTGTTTTTGTGTGAGTCACCCTTCTTATGCACATGCACACACACACACACACACACACACACACAAACACGCACACACATACACTCACCCATATACACAAATGTTCTAACGTGCTCACTTAGAAGGGACTTGCTCTTGCAGGTGTGGCATGCAGTTTTCAAAGTTTCAAGCTGTGACAGGGTGGCTACATCTGTGTAAAGCAGATGAATTATTATGATTGCTTGGCTGAAGGTCTAAAGTCACATTCTTCTATCAATTCTACCCACAATAATATTATTGAGGTATTTTAATTTTTATATAATGACATATTCTTAGTTGTTAAACTTAGGCAAGGAATGTATGGTTTCATTTGCTTATTTTATGTCGTGAACTGCTTAAATATATAACACCATGTATGTAACAGAAGTTGCAAAATAAGTGGATAAATATAGTTATAGGTGGAAATATCAAACTTCTTTCATAGAGCAACTATCAAGTAGATGAAGAAAATTTTAATGTGTAGGATTTAATGAAATAACTAAAAAAAAATTTAATTGAAAAATTAATTCTTTTAAAATAAAATGAAGCATTCAAAAGAATTGACCATATGCTAAACTTTTTAACATAATGAAGTTGAAGGAGCATAGAAATTTCTTTTCCCTAAAACTTAGTAACTAATATTTACATTAGGTAAAGCCAATTGCATGATTTTACTCCAAATTCTGACAATATGGAGGAAGTAAAAAAAAATACTCTGGGAGAGTTGCAGATTATTTAAAGAAAATTTATTGGAATTTAGAATCCAGAAGTTGTGTTGTTGAATATTCACCACATTACAGGCCAAGGAACATTACTGCAAGTTTCCAAGGGTTTTCAGCCTTTTAATTTCCTATTGTTCTTGTCTGAGTTCTAAGCATTACTCTCTACCTTTCCCATTGTATAAACTCCATGATATCCTCATTAAAATTATTTTTTTACTTAAGGAGACTAGAATTGATGGTTATTTTTACCCACCAAGAAACCTGACTGATAAAACCATTAAATAGAAAATAAAATGATAAGAAGATAATTAGATCACATTATAAGGATAGTATGAGTGATATTGCAATAAACCTTTAGGAAAAATTCATTTGTAATCATGGATGCAAAGTGCCTAAATAAAGGTTAGCAATTCAAGCATAAAGGGTAAGTTTAAAAAATAATACAAAATGACTCTATCATAGAATTGTTAGGATGTTTTGGAATGAACAAGTGAAATAATATAATTCACTATGTAAACAGATTAGAAAAGAAAAATTATATGAAATTTTTAATATATGCCATTGATGAAAATAGTTGAAAAATATCAAATAGCATATGCACATCTTGAAAAAATAGCTATAAAAATACTGGAACAAACATTATCCAAATACTCAAACACAAACAAACCTCAGAAAATCCCAAATAGCAGTGAAAATTTTATCTGATTGGTATATCTTCAGAAAAAAGGAAAAAAAACCTGAAATTGCAGACTATTCAGAGAATAACAATAATAAAACACATACAACATATCCTAATAAAGCTGTACTTTGAAGAAATATTAAATTAAACCCTACTATTCATAAATGAACAATATTAAAAATAGACATTCAACTCAAGAAATTTGAGTGGAAAGCAATAATATAAACTGAAGGACATAATATAGCATGAGTGAAGAACAGACTTTATAAAGAAAGTGAGTAAACAAAGTTGACTTTATAAGCTCATTCTACCACTTTATTGACTGCATGCTCCTAAGAAAGTCATTTAACTTCTTATTGATCAGGGTTTTAAAATTTTAAATGGGGAAAAAAGTAATATCTAGATCCTAAACCTATTATGAAAATCATGTGTTTGTGTGTGTGTGTATGCACATACACATATGTAGGCTTACTATTTTTAAAAAATCTGGCATATATTATATATGATTATATAAAATATTTTATGTATTATATAAAATAATTATATATTATATACCTATGAAATTACTTGTACTAACAAAGTAGAAACAAGAAATTAGTAAAGACAAAAGCTAACATTAATTAATTAGAAAATAGAAAGAGCAATAGAGCTAATGAATCTGTTCAAAAGTTTTTTTCCTTCAAAGATAATGATGAAATAGATAAACCACCATCTAATCTAATCAAGAAGGAAAGGACAAAGGACAAATACAATTGAAAATGGGAAAATTACAGTGATAGAAATGCAAAATAATGAATTATGTAAGATGATATTTCTCAACCTTGTGCTAATCAACTTTTAAAATCTGGATAAAGTAGATGAGTTTCTATGAATGCATATATTGCCTTGAATTTATTCTAGATGAGATTTTTTTTGTATCCCATTTGTTTAAAATAGATGAGATTTTTTAAAAAATTAAATTAAGCAATTGCCATTAAAAATCTTTAGTCTTATTGCCATTACCCCCAAATAAACATCAAAGGTAATTACTCTCAAGCTTTCAAGAAATAATTCATTCTCAGTGTATTTCAACTGTTCCTGGGCATAGAAGAGAAAGCTTCTAAACTCTTGTTAAAAAGTCTAAATAACACTGACACCAAACCTTAAATGATATCTCCCCCAAACAAAACTAAAGTTTGATCTCATTTATGCAGACATCCTGAGTAAATACCTCCAATTAGAATCTACATGCAAAGAATAATACACCAAGGTGACTTGGGATTCTTCCTAGGAATTCAACATTGTTGAATATTATGAAACGTTAATATAAGTCACCAACAGTAAGAGGTACAAAATGATTTATAGACTGATAATATTTTGTCAATCCTGTTTTCCTAGACATAACAAAATTTCTAGAAGGATACAAAATAAAAATCAATTCAGTGAGTGAGAGGCAGGGAATGCATTTCTTCTATATTAAAAATAGCTATTTACAAAGGTATTTCTGCCATTATCGAATGACTCTCTTCTCTATCTTTAGAGACCTTTCACTTCTTTTTGTTACTAGTCATTTGTGGGAAACCACTTGAGTGATGCAAACTTGAGGAACAGATGGAAAATTATTGCAAAAATATCACTGCAATTCTTGCTGTCGGTTGTGTCTGAAAGTCCATCATTAGTGACTGAATTCCTCAGCTTATATGCTTTTTAACACTGTCATATAAAATGCAAATACTTTGGGGAAATATAATATGCTAAACTAATTCACGACATGATGTCTGTAATGATAGAGTGCTAAAGGAGACTGGGAGTAGAGTTTAGTGGTTAAGAGATGGGAGTTCATAGTGAACAGACACATTTAAATCTTGTCTGTAAAACTTACTAGCTTTTTGGTCTCTAAACCACACAAAAAAAATGAAAATTATGAAGTTGTTTATTTCATAATTTTTTATGATTTGAGATTGCTGATATATTAATGGATCAATAAAACTATTTAGAATAGTGCTTTGTATGTACTAAGTTTTCAGTTATTAGAAATTAAGCAATTGAAAAATATTTGTTGAAAACAGAGTGAAATAGGCACCATGCAAAATACACCTGTAATTTCTCTGTTTTCAAGGACTTTATGATAAATGTAAGAAGATAGCAGATATATTTCCTCTTAAGTGTAAGTCCAAGGCATACAAAGATATGCTAAATACTGGCAGAGAAGAGCTACTGAAAATGAGAGACAGCACGCAGAAAGGGATGGGTAGGGAGGCCAAAAATACATTCCCATTCTGCCTCATACATGAAGTCAAAACTTATCTCAGGAAAAGGGCCAGGTGTTAGAGATGGATGAAATCATATTGTGCTCTGATTTTTTTTTTTAATTAAAGAGCAACAACGCTCAGGACAGTAAAACACAATTCCATCTCACGGCTTCCACAACATCAGTATGATTGTAACACAGATTTAGGATCTGTTTTTGCCAAGCTTACTTTCCCTCATAGTCCTTCTCTAAAGCTGTTAGCATTTAGAAAGATATTATTCAGGTTTTTTACCTCTCAGTATTCAAAATTTCCCTTATGGCAATTCTATCATCTCTACTATGAGAAAATGTGGTGTTCATGATAATTTTCATTTACATGTACTTAGTAAAATAAATTATGAAAGTCCGACTTACTCTGTGCCCTTCATCTTTTCACTCACAATTAAAGACAAATCAGGCTTGCTTCAATAGTATGAGCAAGCTCACACTTTCTAACTGCTTTGCTTCCATTTCAGCCTTTTTGCATTAAGGTGTTTGGTACCATCAATATATCAGTTCTATAGAAAAATGTAATAATTTCTCTGATTTTTTTAACATACTTGCACACACATAGACTCTAATCAATTGCACAAATAAGAAACAAAAATGTTGATGATGGGGTTAGTTAAAATTGGACTACTAGACTCAAGGTTAAGAAGAATTATTTCCAGATGCTGAGATGGTGCTGATGAAATTAGTGACATTTTCCAGTCCCTGTTGGTATTGACTCAGAACCTGGGGGTGGCTTATATTTGAAGATAGAGGCCACCAGTAAGACTAGTTTCAGAAAATGGGGGAAGAGAAATGCTGGGGAATCTAGAAAGATTCATAGTAAATTTTGCTTTCTTTAAGAGACTTTTTCTACCTCGTAAACACATATGAGCTTTCTGTCCTTAAAATTCTCATAAAATTCAGTGCACATAGCTTGACAGCAACTCTGCATGCAAATTATGTGTCATTCACACATTTTATCTAATTTAAGCTCTCAAAAATCATACACAGTGGGTGTTACTTTGATTCCCATTTTATAAATAGAGAAACTGAGGCTTAGAGAACATAACTAATCCACCATTGCACAGTTAAGAAATGACAAAACTGAGATTATAAACACAAACCTGTCTATAGAGCCAATGCTTTTAATCTGTACATTGTGCTGCCTCTTAAAGTTCGTCTACCTGATCTTGTATTATAGTTCTGTGTCCTTTAGTGCACACTTTACAAGATTGCAAACCCTTAGGCAGGGATTATGTTCAGACCTATCAGTACCACGAAGTTAGCAGGGAACTTTAGATATATTTGGGCTTATTGTTAAACATGGCATTTTGGTAAATGTCAGATTCTTACAACTAGAGAGTAAATCCCTAAAGAGTAAGGATTATATTTCTTCACAGATCTAGATGAATGAATAAATATTTTTGAATGACTGAATGAATAAGAACATGATGTAGATAGCCAATCTCAGAAAAAAAGGAGCAGCATGGTGCTATACTGGCCAGTCATAGCAGCATTCTAGGAAAGAAATTAAGCCAACTTTCCTCCACCATTTAGGTTTTTTGTTTCAGACTAACAAAATCAAGTCAATTGAATCATGGATTGAAATTGTGTCAAAATAGGTAAGAGGGCTTATTAAAAAAAAAACCTGAAAAAAATTGACTTACAGACCACTTGGGCTAAAATTAAGGTAAAAAATTTAGCTTACATTTCATTTGCCACCCTATCTACACATTTCTCTTTTTTAATTAAATGCTATGGATTTAATGTCAAATGTTCCCCAAAGGTTCATGTGTTAAATATATTGTTTTCTTTTTCTACAGGGTGTCACTGTTGGGAAGTGGTAGAAGTTTTTGGAGGACAGGGTCTAATGAGAGACCCTTAGGTGACTGGGAGTGCTCCGTTGAAGGGGATTGTAGACCCTGACACAGTCCTCACCTGCTTTTGCTTCTTAGCTACGAGGTGAGCATTTTCTTTTTTTTAAATTAATTTTTATTGTAAACAAATGGGATACATCTTGTTTCTCTGTTTCTACATGAAGTAGAGGCATACCGTTTTTGTAATCATACATTTACCTAGGGTAATAGTTTTTGATTCATTCTGTTATTTTTTTCTTCCCCCCACCCCTCCCACTGCTGTTTTCCCTCTATATAGTCCCTCCTTCCTCCATTCTTGCCCCACTTCAACCCCCCATTATGTGTCATCATTGCTTATCAGCAAGATCATTCATCCATTAGTTTTTTGAAATTGACTTATCTCACTCAGAATGATACTCTCCAATTTCATCCATTTGCCTGCAAATGCCTTAATTTTATTATTCTTTATGGCTGAGTAATATTCCACTGTGTATATAATATATATATATATATATATATATATATATATATATATATATATCACAGTTTCTTACTCATTCATCAATTGAAGGACATCTAGGTTGGTTCCACAATCTGGTTATAATGAATTGAGCAGATATGAACATTGATGTGCCTGCATCACTGTGGTATTCTGATTTTAAGTATTTTGGGTATAGGCTGAGGAGTGGGAGAGCTAGGTCAAATGGTGGTTCCAGACCAAGTTTTCTAAGGAATCTCCACACTGCTTTCCAGAGTGGCTGCACTAATTTGCAGTCCCACCAGCAATGTATGAATGTACCTTTTTCCTCACATCCTCACCAACACCTACTGTTGCTTGTACTTTTCATAATAGCCATTCTAATTAGGGTGAAATGGAATCTTAAGGTAGTTCAAATTCGCATTTCTCTTATTACTAGAGATGTTGAATATTTTTTCATATATCTGTTGATTGCTTGTAGATCTTCTTCTGTGAAGTGTCTGTTCATTTCCTTCGACCATTTGTTGATTGGGTTATTTGTATTCTTGGTGTGGAGTTTTTTG